>NC_091829.1:73609793-73774793 GCF_038994185.2 Dermacentor albipictus | reverse complement strand
CCGTACGTACAGGGTGGTCCTTTGTGAAAGGGAACACGCGAGCGCGTGGCCCGTGTTCTGCGGAGGCTGCTTAGAGTGCCAGCTACAGGCAGCAAAGGGAAGCACGTGCGCTTGTAGCGCCATCTATTGGCGGCCAGAACAAGCAGAGGCAGACGGCTGATAGGGGAGCAGCTGTGGTCTGCCTCCCAAGCCAGGTGGATGCGCAACAGTCGGGGTCTGCAACGCAGCTTCTGCTGCTAGCAAACCGCATTTGGTACGCCAGCACATTGGAAACGTGGAAGGATTAACATTTGCCAGCTAGTTATTATGCACTCTAAGCGTATTTTAATGCGTAAGCATGCTTTGGCGAGTACCGCAGTAAGATCTGTCCGCCACGCGAAAAGTGTAATGCTTTATATCTGCACGAAAATGAGTAATCTGGGACGTTACGACATTTAATCATTCTAATTGTGTAAATGTATATGATTGGTAGCTTTACAAGTGATGAGGAAGAATTAAAGGAAGAGTGATTTCAAGAGAACAACCATAGCGATACATAGCGTCCGCAGAAAATGCATGGGGAAGCCTATAGTAGGGGTGCGCCGACTTGAAGTTTGGGTGTAGGCCAACATAAATATGGGAATGGGCAAATCTAAATTTTGGGATGCGTCATGGGTGAACTTGAAATTTGGGGGTGGGCTTGAATGAATGAATGAATGAATGTGTATTGTTTAGTGGCGCAAGGGCCAGGGATGGCCAAAGAGCGCCATGACTAATTATGTGTTGATAAGCGCTGATTTGTGAGTTTCGATGGTGGGATGTAGCATGGCTGTAATGGGGGTGGGCTTATGCACACACCGACCACTCCAGTAGAATTTCTGTGTACTTTTTAGCAGTACGGAGCCCTGGCTACCCACTCCCACCATAGCATGAATAAACCTCGCCTGATTCGGAGCGGTTTAGGAGAGAAATGCACTAAAGTGAAACTTTAGCTTAGGTAAATAAACTTAATATTGTTATTCATTATTCAGGCTTAGGTATTTCTATAATGGCGACGTTGACCTAATTACTTGAATTGCTAGCCTTAGTTAGGGTTATGACAAGGACATCTATATATGTAATTAATAATTATGTCAACTAATTAGGTCTACATAATCTCAAGGTACCCTTAATTCTTTAATACACTTCATTGATTGAACCTTAGTAACTTTTGATTAGTCTAAAAGTTTAACATAAATTGATTTTAATTAGCCTCACTGTTCCTATATAGCCACAATTAAGCGTCGTTACACCAGATTTTACCGTACATAGTTTAATTAGTGTTTACTGACCTTACTTAGACTTATATCTCTCAGTACTGACAGTGTACAGTCAAAATCATAAATACACAGTCATGAGGCATTCTCATTTACACCTCCGTAGTGCCTCATGCCCACCTATGCATGCAGTGCATCGTGCCATGGTTTGCAGACACAAAAATGGAAGAACGGACGGATGGACAGTCTGTGGTCTCAAAGTGGAACTGATTGCATTTACCACTGGGTACTACGTGCCCAGCCTGCTCAGTCCGAGTGATGGATAGGCAGATGCTTACCACCTAGTATGGACAAGTCCAGGCTTCCAATCGGAACACTCGCGTCTCCTACTGCAAGCCGGCGTCCGCTACAATGTCGCAACCAGCTATGACCGCTGGATACGTGATAACAAATTCCACAAAACAAACCTTCAATTCATGCCCAACACAGGCCTCAAAGCACACATATAATTCAGATTTATAGGTTAAGAATTATGCCTTCGCCAAAATTTCTCATTGTAAGATAAAAAGAAACAGTGCTGGACCACAATATACGACTTTTATCATCCTTGTTTCCCAGTGCCTTCGGAAACTTCTACGTCTCTGCGAGTTTGCATCTGGTAAAAATAGGGCTCATTGTATATTTATTTATTGGAGAAAATGTTACGTATGTTGCTGTGATTAAATTTCCAAAGAAAATTGGTCGAACGCACTCTCCCTCTTTTTAACAATTATGCGCTTCTTGTAGCGCTACCCTACTTGATTGCTAAACAAAACTAAACTTGAAAAGTAGTCGCCTACTGTGGGTAACGGGCAGAGGAAATCAAAAGCGTAAGGTTTAGCTACAGCCTTTGTCGTAAATTAAGTATACAAGCAGCGCGGGAGTATTTCAAGTGTGTTTCCCGAACAAGGGGCTGCATATTTGAGTTTGCTTTCCGGAGACAACTACTGGAAGCATACTGCGTCTCCGGGAAGCATACTCCCGAATTTACTTGTCCCCATCAGGTCATGCCCAATAGCTTAAATTTCAAAACAAAACGCCGTTTACCGTTCTCCACGGGGGCGCCGTCCTCCCACCTAGAGAGTCAGCATACATGTCGCGTAAGGACGCCTACGTGCATGGCAGCGCTGTGATTTGGCTCATAGTGACACGTGACTAAAGAAGTTGTTCAAGGCCGCACCGTTTATTTGCTTATTAGGTTGCTTAAGCAGGCGACTTAGAGTTTAGAGAAATAGTGAAACATACAAACCAATTGCCTCCACGTTTTTTTTATTTATTTCGTGCCGCATGGCAAGAGAGATGTACTTCGGTTTAGTCTGCTTGTTCCCACGTCGCGCAGCCGCGCGAGCATAGAACGAAACTATGTCGTTTTCGAAAGTGTTCAAGCGCCGCAATCATGCTCTTTCATCCTCTCCCGCCTGCATTATTGCTAGTGATTACGGCGCTGATGAAGTGTTCTGGCGAAGGAAGTGTTCTCGCGGAGCGCGAGACCGTCCCTGGAAGTGCTCCACTCAGCAAAGACGCGTTAAAAAATAATAAAAGAAGACGCGGCGCGTGACAAATTCCTCACGGCTCCGCTATCGAAGAACGTAGGTAATTAATTTCGCTTGCGGAAGCTAGACGGTGCATGTGAAGAGAGTGTGCATTTTGGCGGTGATGCTCCGATCCTGCATTCACGGCTTAGCGCCATTTCCAATATTTCTATCTCTGCAATTGTTGCGGCAGAACGCTGATTAGATGACACGTAACCACCTCCAACGTATAACCAAACATTGCTGTGTGCACGCTGAGAGTTCCTTTAAAAATTGCGTGTACCATAGCCTTTGTGCAATCTAATCTAAGATTGCTTGCTTAAATACCAGTTTCTTGTAAAAATAGTTCACAGTTTTGCCCGAATAGCAAAGGCTTTCATTGTGATAGCAAAGTATTAGGCTATTACACATAACAAGGTTTGTAGTTTTATCGACTACATAAGTCACTGTAAACATTCTCTAATTAATAAATTAGCAAGCAGGATGTCACAACCACGAATGCAACCACAAGCAACGCTGTCTTGATGCACGTCGGCAAAATCAGTCAAGCGCTTGGAACCTGGCGCTCGCTCGAACTCCTGTCCGACACGTGAGATTATGCGATCGCGAACGCTAGACATGCTGACAGATAGCCACGCGAAGCGATAAGCCGGCTCTGCTTGCCGAACTATGCATCCGCCGCAGATTACCTCCAGGATACCACACACGCCAGGGAATGCGCTCAACAACACGAAGAACAGTGCGCAACCACAGGCGCCCACCTTCACACCCCGTCCCATGTCCGCCATACTCCCCCCCCCCCCCCCCCAAACACACACACACAAACACAGCATATTGCATAGCATATTGCTTCCCACACGCAGTATCCACAAAAGCATCCGTAGAAATTTAATTTTTTTCCTTCGTTGGGGAATGTCCACAACTTGTACAATGTCGAGGGCCACCATCGAAAGCCGTCTCCTTGAAGTGTACGAATTGATTTGAAGGCTGACTTGGGATCAATATGCACGATCCACCCACAGTGCAACTCGACATCTACGAAATGAACCCTTGATACAAGAAAACCTCATGGCTGTTTTGACATCCCTATTTAAACTTTGAAAAAAGTGGCGTCGAGCGATAGCAACGCTACGTGCCATGTCGTCTTACAACAAGCGCCTAACTTAGATAGACCAGTTTAACGTTTTCTTTATACCAAACCATGCAATGTCAGCAACGCACGCGTTGGGAGAAAATAGTCACGTACGGCTCGTTGAAACGAATATGTAGGCTGGTGAGGTACTAAGTAAATTCTGCAAGCTTAGGCCTTGATGTTAATTTGGCCTGAATATAACTGTCTGAGAGTGGTTAAAAAATGACAGTCTGTTGAATGATTGCGTGACGAAGTCATCTATTCATTGCATGACGATTTCAGGCGATAAGATTCTTACCGCAAGAGCAATAAATCTTCAGATTTGTCCAACCACGCTTTTCACGTCACCGAAGGAGTTTCAACTTTCATATAAGAAAGTAAAAACTATGTCTGCAATACTTTTCTCGCAACTACACACTCTAGTTCTGGATATTTTGCGTAGCTTACAATCTTACTTAAAGTACTTTAGGCCCCTCGGCAAAATTTCGCTTTAGACCAGTAGCTGTGGTTAGCCACGAAGGGAGCTTATTACGGTAAAAGTATTTCGAAGGGGTTAATTACACTCAATGAGAAAAATTCAAATGTCGCGTTGCTGTGCTGTCAGAAGGCTGCAGCTTCGCCGCAAACGTTGACACTCTTTCTCTCTAAGCCTAGACTAGTGTACGCAAGTGTAGCAGTGAACCCCCCTGGCACCTTTCCCTTCCTCTAACATAACCATGTTCATTGTGTGCCCAACTTTCATGTGCACTCTTTCTCGCTTGATTCACCAGATTCCTGCTTTGCCTTCTCACATATGCTGCAGTTAGAGACCCCATCACGTTCACGTCATTACCCGCGGCTCCCTTTTCTTCCGTTCTATTAATTTTTTGAGGCACTATGCACGTAATATTGTGGTACATCTCGTTCTGCGTCGATTTATATACATGAGTCACGTGCCACAATCAGTGACGCTGCGGAGAGTGCGTCTTACGCAACATAAATTTTTGCTATAATGAGCTTGACTCTCTGGCAGAGAGCAGGGCTCCCCAAGAGGATCGTCGCGCGGGCTCTGTTTCAAGTTCCAGCCCTTCTGGCTGCATGCAGCCGCTTGATATTTTTCAAACACAATTACCACTGCGTGATCCAGGCGTCTCGCTTGTCTGTATTCCACAGCCTTGTGAGGCACCCTTTATAACAATGCTCCATACGTTTATGAATATGAATCCTAGCGAAAATGTCGAAAGTGCCGTAAAAGTGTTTTATAAACCACTGTCGCGTTTTTCTAGGCCACGGATAATTGGGTCTTCTCGATTCACAGCTTTTGTGGTATACAGAGTATCAATATACGAACCTATAATTGAACGACGAGTCACCTTTGGATGCGCAAGCTCGTTGCACACTTATATATGGCGCTGAAGAATTGGGGCAAGTGAAGTCATCGACTTGAATAAACTACGCCAAGGCAGCCGAGGTGTCTTTCGCTTACTGCGTCACAACTCTCGGTTGCATGCCATGAAAGCCTAAATTGGTTGAAATGCGTCGCAGACTGAAAAACAAAATTTCTTACCTTGGTGCAGTTCAATCGTGCGTTGGCGCCGATTGTACAACGAAGTATACAACGAACTCAAGAAAACGCGAGCAGCATAAGAAACAGAATACATCTAAAATTTATCAGTCACCGAACAGGTGAACTTCATGTATGCAGCCGGCCTCGCTCGCTTCGGTGGCATGTCTGGCGCGTAACGCATGCATATGCCACGTAAGTTGTGCTGCTAAGTTGTTTTCAGGTAGGGCAATAAAAATAAGTCACGAAGAATAAGTTCATTTATAGGCAAAAGTTTTTAGCTTTAGCGGGAAAGAATAAAAAAATAAAACGATGTTTAAACTCCTTTCACATATTTTTGCCCAGTGCACGCGTCAGCTAACCGTTGAGACTAACAGTATGCGTGACGTGTTTTCTGTCGCCAATAAGTTCGTTTATGGGTAAACTGTTTCGTTTTAGCGAGCACGAGTAAAATAAAATAAAACACCCTTTATATTCATTTCGCCTGTTTTTTTCGGTGGTCGCGTCAGCTAACGGATGGGATGATCACTAGGCGTGACGTGTCTCCAGTTGCCAGTGTTTCCCTAGTGTTCCCTGTTTAATTTATTTCTCTATGGTTAAACGGCTACGGGGAGAAGAATACATGAATTCTAGTATTTAACCAAGCAGAGACCAAGGGGGAACTGTCATTGGAGCCACAGCCTAAGGAAAAGCGCACTCTTGGTACGTTAGGAAAAATTCATTTCACATCCTTTCTTTTTTTTTTTGCCGTTCCTCCCGTCAGCTAACGGATGAGATAAACACTAGGCGGGACGTGTTGCCTGTTGCCAATGCTTGCCTGGTTTCCCCTCTTCTTTAATTTCTTTCTCTATTAGTAAGTTTACGTATTTAAAAAGCGGATACGTTAGCTGCAGTGTCCATGGAGGCAACTACGTAACGAAAAGCGCACTCTTGGCACGTTGCACAGAATTCCTTTCCCTTTATTTTCCGATGCGCGCGTCAGCTAACGGACGGGATGAACACTAGACGGGACGTGTTGCCTGTTCATTATCATTGTGTGCCGGGTGTCTCCTCTGGTTTTATTTTCGTAGTATTTAAAATGGGGGCAACTATGTCCACACTGTCTATGGAGCCAACGACCTAATGGAAAGCCCGGCCCTGATTTGTTTCACAAACTCCATAGTTGCCCAAGCGCCTCAACATAAGTTGCTCTTCTGTTACCGAACCGAAGAGCGCTTATTCATTTGTTGATTGAATAATAATAATGTAATATATCCGCCGCCCGCGTCTTTATATGGAGACCTTTTCTGCAATTGAAAAATACTAGTCTTCTCGTTTCGTTACATCAAGTGTATTTGCGCGTTCACTACGTAGCTTATTAGCGCCGTGAGGCACAACACAACATAATAACATAACACAACACAACAACTTTTACCGCTAAAAACATTACATTACATCTGCGAGAAGTGGCAACCGCAAAGGCACTGCCAAGGTTTTGCCACTCATTTCTGTCAGGCCCGCAATAAATGATGCGAAAAGTAGCATTTATACGAGAACGTCCATACTGTACTGTAAAATAGGGAGCAGTGGGGCTGTGGCTAAGAGAGAGACAACGACGACGAGAAAGAACAACCTTGTTTCGGTGCTCGGTCGGCTACACTACCTCTCGCTGCTCCAACGTTCTAGTCGCGAACGCTTACTGCTCAAAGTGCTTCGCGACATTTGGTGGAGGTGCTGGACTTATTGCCAACCTGTAACTCCGAAGCCGAACGATCCCTGTCACCTCTCCCATGCCTGAGGAGACTAGCCCTACCGCGCCACCCATGGCACCGCCTCCAGTCATCTGTCCTGGTGCGCCACGCCAACGGGATCCTCCCATATTCAATGGAACTTACGATCATGACGTCGAGGACTGGCTCTCATCATACAACCGAGTGAGTGCCCACAACAAATGGTCTGATGCTGACAAGCTTGGCTACGTCCCTTTCTACCTTTCGGGGTCGCCCATCTTTGGTTCCGCAACCATGAGGCTGACTTTTCCACCTGGTCAGCATTCCGAACGGCACTTCAAGAAGTATTCGGTCGCCCTGCTGTGCGCAAACTTCGGGCTGAACAACAGCTTCGCTGTCGTGCCCAACAAAAGGCGAACTTTTACGAGCTACATTGAAGATGTAGTTGACATCTGCCGGCGTATAGACCCTGCTATGACCGAAGATGGCAAGGTCAAGAACATCTTGAAAGGCATCGAAGACGACGCCTTCCAAATGCTCTTGGCAAGGAATCCTCAGACGGTCAACGACATCATAGCGCTTTGCCATGCAGAGCTATGAGGAGCTGCGCAAACAGCGGCTTTCTACGCGCCGAGCTCTCGCTCCGGACGTCGCGCTTTCAGCTATGAGTGATGGCGTCACTTCAAATCCTTGCAGTTCAGAACTTTTCGACAGCATCAAGCAGTTTGTACGAGAAGAAGTGGCGCGCCAACTCTCTCTTCTGCCAGTCGCTCCAGCCTCAGAGCCACGCTTGTCTCCAGATCTCCGTCACCTGATACAATAACAAGTCGCTAACGCAGTACCACTTGCTCATCAACCGCCTCCTACGCCTGTGCCACTTACGTACGCTGCCGTTGTCGCCAATCCAAGGCCTCCTTCTGCAGGTAATCAATCCGGACTTACCAGCGCCTTTCCATCACCTCCGCAAGCAGCTGCGACATATTCTCCTGCCCCCGCGGATGCGGGGGCAGGATGCGGATGCCTTGTCTCGTTCGCCACTAACAGACGAGGCTAGCTTCCCGAAAGCCTCATTGTCCGAGTCTTCCCTTGCTGCCACGGACATTCTTCTGGAGCAGACGAAAGACCTATGGATTGTGTCCATGCTGCGTTTTTTGTCCAGCCCATCGGCACCCACTAACAATCGCACATTACGCCGCCAAGCACATCACTTCTCCATTCGCGACGGGCTCCTGTACCGTCGCAACTACCTCCCGGACGGCCGCAAATGGTTGCTTGTCATCCCGCGACACCTGCGTTCGGATATTTGCGCAGCGTTTCACGACGATCCCCAGTGCGCGTATGCAGGGGTACTGAAGACATACGCGCGTCTACGCCTTCATTACTACTGGCGGGGGATGTATCGATTCATCCATCATTATGTCCGCTCCTGTTTGGTTTGCCAACGCCGTAAAGATCCCCCTCGTCTTTCAACCGCCCCATTGCAGCCTCTGCCTTGTCCAGCACATGCTTTTGATCGAGTAGGCATCGACATTTGTGGACCTCTGCCAACCACATCAGATGGCAATCGCTGGGTAATCGTGGCCATCGACCATCTTACGCGCTATGCGAAAACTTCCCCTTTGTCCAGCGCTTCTGCACGTGACGTCGCCTGGTTTCTCCTGCGCCACATCATCCTTCGCCACGGAGCTCCCAGGGAATTACTCAGTGACAGAGGCCGCGTCTTCCTCTCCGACGTCATCGAGGCTCTCCTCATAGAATGCCGCATCATTCATCGCACCACTACTGCGTATCATCCGCAGACTAATGGCATCACCGAGCGCTTTAATCGCACTCTTGGTGACATGCTGGCCATGTACGTTGTATCCGAGCAAACCAAATGGGACCATGTGCTACCTTTTCTGACCTACGCTTACAACACCGCCACGCAGACTACCACGGGATTTTCGCCCTTCTTTCTCCTGTACGGTCGCGAACCTTTTTCCACCATGGATACTATCCTTCCGTACCGCCCTGACTCCACGGAAACAACTACCCTATCCGAAGCTGCTGCACACGCAGAAGAGTGTCGCAAGCTTTCCC
Organism: Dermacentor albipictus; assembly: GCF_038994185.2. Taxonomy (NCBI): domain Eukaryota; kingdom Metazoa; phylum Arthropoda; class Arachnida; order Ixodida; family Ixodidae; genus Dermacentor; species Dermacentor albipictus. The sequence continues at coordinate 73,765,524 of NC_091829.1, read as the reverse complement.
GTATATTTACGTCAGAAGACCAGCAACGCCAGAAGCACCATCGAGAAAGTTCCAATGCTCCTGTATCCTATGCTCCTGGCTCGCTAGTATGGCTTTGGGTTCCAGCCTCTACCACTGGACTGTCACCGAAACTCGCGTCGAAGTACCAGGGCCCATACCGCGTGATCAAACAAACGTCTCCAGTCAACTATATTGTGGAACCCCTCGAGCTACCTTTGGATCATCGCCGCCGTGGACGCGAAATTGTGCATGCCCAGCGTCTCAAGCCCTACTATGATCCGCCTGTGCTGTCCTACCCGTAGGTGACCGGGACGGCTTTCTTTGCCGTGGGGGAGATAACTGTGCTGTAAAATAGGGAGCAGTGGGGCTGTGGCTAAGAGAGAGACAACGACGACGACAAAGAACAACCTTGTTTCGGTGCTCGGTCCGCTACACTACCTCTCGCTGCTCCAACGTTCTAGTCGCGAACGCTTACTGCTCAAAGTGCTTCGCGACATTACGAACAATATGTAAAGCTCATTACGTGTATTTATTTAGAAATATCGATTGGCCACTCATAAAATATTTAGCAAAGTTATATCATGCGTTAAATGATACCTTTGCAGGCCTCTGAACTAGATCACGCAACCATAATGTGGGGAGGCTCCGTGTCGCGTTGACTGCGCATCTCGTCCGAATAGCATCTCGTCGGCGGCGCATGCGCGGTTGCGCAAGGTAGCCGCGTGACGGCATCCTTGCAGTTGCAGATTTCAATGTGTGGACGCAAGAGTTGATTATATTAACTCCACAGGTGAACGTTGCTGCCTGTTTTGTGTGTGATGCCAGCTGCGGCAGCTTAGTGCGTAAGGCGTTTCACTTCTGAGCTCAAAGTCGTCCATTTAATTGTGACCGCGGCGGCCGAACGTCAACGGGAGCGAAATGGAAAAACGAAACGAAAAAAATGAAGACAAAAGAAAAAAAATTGCGCGTGTACTTGGATTTCGGGTCCATATTAAAGACCCCCACACTGGAAAAATCACTCTGGTAAAATCGCAATTGGTAAAGTCGTAATAGCGTGCCTCATAACCAAAGCGGGATTTCGGCGCGTAAAACCCAACGCTACAATTTCTAGCGTTATGAGCGAGCAAAGTTTCAAAAGCGTAAGCTTCAGCCATTATATATATTGCGTGGGCTAGTGCTCTTATCCCACCCTGTGTCTCCTGCCTACCCCTTCACCTCACTAGGTTGGAGGAAGTTGTGGTTAGAACGCTTCGAGCCGGCGTGGCGCTTACACCGACTGCGGCATGAAAGTGGAACTGGTTGCATTTACCGCTGGCTGCTACGTGCCCAGTCTGTACAGTGCCAGTAACGTATAGGCAGGTGCAGCGTACAACCTAACATGCACAAGTCCAGGCTTACAATCGGAACAATCGTGTGTGCTACTGCAAGCTAGCCTCCACTACAGTGTCGCATCCAGCATTCTGTTTAGTCTACAGCCGCTTGTCCAATTTTGCTTCCCTTAATAACTGCAACAATGCCCTCGTCGCATTCCTCTGCGATCCCTTGTGATGTCGGCATTCTAAAGAACGTTCGTCAGTGATAGGCCTTTGGTCAGAGCGCGCTGTCGTGATTGCGAGCGATCGTCTCTGTAAATTGTAGCGTGGACAGTCACAGAGAAGGTGTCGAAAAGTCTCCCCGCTAGCACAGTCATCGCACGAGGCGTCATCGATCCATCTGATTCGGCATGCAATACACTTAGTGAAATCCACTCATAGCCATATTCGACAAAGCAGGGTAGCTTCGCGAAGGCAGAGTCCTGCTGGAATGCAAAGGCGTAGAGAGGAGTCTAGGTTGTGCAGCCGGTTGATTTGAAACCTTCCTGCGTTCCACAAGGAGTACGTGATGTCACGTGTGAGCATTCAAAGTTTTCTAACGGGATATGCCATTTATAAAGGTATCGGTTCCTCTTCGTCGCCTTGAAGAGCCGACCGAGCAGCGTTATCGGCGTGATCGTTCCCTATGACGCTGCAGTGACTTGAAAGCCACTGAAATGTCACGTGGTGACCATTCCCAGTCAAGGTGTGGATTAGTTCTCTAATGTCGAATATCATTTGATCACGTAGTCCACGCCAAAGGACTCATAGCAACAACTACAGAGCTTCTTCGAGTCCCTGAATATTGACCATTTTTGAGATTGTTTTTGGTGGGCGAACTAACATATATGTGGCCCGGTGAGGATTTCTTGAAAAATTACGCATGCCATACCCCTGTCCTATCGAATATAAGTATGCGTGCTTAAATACCAGTTTGTGTAAAAAAAGAAAGCCACAGTTTGTCGGACAGGCGAAGCATTTAATTGTGACACCGAAGTGTTAGACAACTGCACATAGTAAGGTTCGTAGTTTTACCGGCTACGTAATTCACAGTAAATATTCTCTAACTCAACAAATTACAAAGCAAGATGTCACGCCCACCAAGGCAAACATGAGCAACGCTGTCATGATGATCGTTGGCATCCGGAGTCAAACACTTGGAGCTGCCTCTCGCGTGAACGCCTGTCCGACGCGTGAGTTTACACAACCTTCAACACCAGGCACGCTGCAAGACAGCGCACGTGAAACGACGAGTCATCTCGCCTCGCCCAACTATGCATCCGTCGCAGATTGCCATCAAAACAGCGCACCAGGGAATGCGCTCAACCACACAAAGAACCATGCGCAGCTTCGGACGCCTGCCTTCACTGTCCCTCCCGTGTCCGCCGTACCATCGTAAATACATACATACGTGCGTACATGCACACTGGAGTAAGGCAGAAAGATGGGGGATTTGGAACGGGTGCATACTAAATAATTCAGCGCGAAAAAAAAATGGAACACACCGAGTTAGAGAGACCAGCGCTCGTCTCGTGTCATTCTAACACACACACACACACACACACACACACACACACACACACACACACACACACACACACACACACACACACACACACACACACACACACACACTACGTGTAACGTGAGAAAGGGGTGAGTATGTATTGGCTTCAAAAAGCAATGCATGCAGTGGTGCTATCGTGCAAGGCAACTCTTTCTTCAGCGACCGCAAGCTTATTGCTTTCCATACGCCGTGCGCAAGTATACAGTGGAATTTAATTTCATTGACCGATTTTCGTAAGTTGTACAATCTCGAGGGCTGAAATAGAAGGGCATCTTATGGAAATGCATGAAATACTTTGAAAGCGGACTTAAAATCAATATGCACAATCCACTGGTCAACTCTATGTCTATAACATGGGCGTTTGACACAAGGAAACATCATGGGCGTTTTGTCATCCGTATTTAAATTTGGAAAAAGTGACGTCGACCGATAGCTACGTTACGCTCCAAGTCTTCATACAACATGCGCCTAACTTCGTTAGGTACGTTTAAGGCTTCCTTTATAAGAAACCGGGCGGTTTAACTAACGTATGCCTTGGGAGAAATAATCAAGTACGACTCGTTAAAACGAATATGCAGGCAGATGAGCCACTATGTAAATTCTGTAAGCAGGGGTGCTGATTTTATGTTGTTAGGAATATACCCAAATGACAGCAGTTATTTGAAATGACAATCTTTTGAATGAGTTGGTGACGAATTCGCCGATTTTCCGTAGATGTCATCCCCGCTATACCAGAGATAAATCTTCAAAACTCTCTCATCTGGATTTGGCCCCCGCCAAAGGACAGCTTCAACTTTCATACTAAAAAAATACAAATCCTAATTACAAATGCAAACGTAGAACTTGCAAATAACCTCCAAGTGCGACGTGCCCGATAGAATGAAACGTGAAGAAGGGGATGCGACTTGTTGCCGTCATTGTTTCCTTCGCTTATGTTCGTCAGGAGGGGATGCAACTTTGCAAGAAATAAGAGATTCTATTAGTAAGCTCTCTCACAGCAGGGACGACAACTTAATTAAACTGGCATGGAGGTTAGTGTGGCAATAGCAGGTGCAGCATTTGGTGTTGCACTTGCATGTTGAAAATCTTAAATAATTTTGTTTATTTGTTCGTCTCGACCAGCTAAACTGCTTCTACAGTAAGAGTACCTGCAGCAATCACTCACCTCATATGGTTCGAAACATCGCTGTAGCAATAACATGCACTGCGTTACACCGTTCTTTTGATGTCAGGCTATCGAACAAAGTGCCACAGTGAAAGAAGCATTAAAAAAAAGAACGCTGTAATAGCGAGGAATTATGCTGTGTCAAATGGTTTCTCCCTTGCACCTTCACCGAAATCAGACTGATTGTGCAAGGGCCAATGAGACCAGCTAATCTTCCGCTATCCGGCAACAACAACAAGCACCTCCCAGACAGTAAAGGAACTAACGTAGCAATCACCACCATGTCAATTATCCTCAAACACACCCCAATCAGCACCGCAAACTACCCTATATCTTTCCGCGATTTTTACGAATATTCGCAGCTTTATTTCAAAACGTGAACTCGTCTCTAATCTTGTTTCATCCTCCAGCAGCAACTTACTCGTATTAACAGAAACATGGCTTAATAGTGACGTCACTGATCACGAGATGCTGGCTGACTTGCCGAATTTTCAAGTATTCCGCAAGGACCGCGATGGCAGAAAGGGAGGAGGAGTGCTCATAGCGGTTAGCCAGGAACTACCATCCACATTGATTAATCTTTCATCCGATCTCCAGACACTATGGATAAAATGTCAAGCTACACCCCAATCCGTTTTACTAGGCATGTGCTACAGACCCCCGCAAAGAAACCCCGAATTCCCTGGCAAACTTAATTCCGTACTAAGTGAACTTTCAACCAAGCCCCCTAATACACATATAATCTTGTTGGGTGTCTTTGACTTTCCAAACATTGATTGGCCTAACCTAACTGTGGATGGAGGATGCCACAGCGAGGCAATCGGGTTAATAAATGTTTGCCTTAATTTTAACCTTACTCAAATCATATCCAAACCAACCCGTGTAACCCAAGATTGTGAAAGCATTTTAGACTTAATACTAACCAGTATCCCTGAAACCATAAAATCAATCTTATACTTGCCAGAAATAAGTGACCATAAAGTAATTCAAGCCGACTTTATAATTACTCCACTAAAACGACAAACCACCAAAAAGACCATACGACTCTACGACAAGGGAAATTACACCGCTGTAAATAACGAAATAAATCATTTTCTTCCAATATTCCAAGAAAATTTTCATAGTCGCTCAGTGCATGAAAACTGGACGCTATTTAAGGATAAAATAGATATATTAGTCGACAAATTCATCCGTAAATTTAGTTTCTGTGCCTGCTCTCAAAATCCATGGTTTAATAAAGCACTCAAAAGACTAGAAAACAAGAAGAAACGCCTCTTCCACTCTGCCAAGCTGCGGGATAATGAAAACGCCTGGCTGAGATATTATACAGCTGAAAAAACATATGTAACGGCAATTCGCAACGCTAAGCATTCTTTTTTCCACGCTGACTTGCCGAAAATGCTGACTACCAACCCAAGAAAGTTCTGGCAGATTATAAACCCAAACTACGCATCCACTGTCGCTCTTACGAAAGAATCAGGTGAAGTGGCTACTGACTTTAAATGTGCTAATATGTTTAACGCCGCCTTTCCATCAGTATTTAGTAAAGAAACCGACATGCCACCCCCTGTACACTCCGATGTCTTCGGAACTGTTATGCCGCCAATTTTCTTCGTCGCATCTGGAATTTCTGCCATAATCGAAAAACTTAAACTATCTTCATCAGCCGGGATCGATAACATTAACTCAAAATTTCTAAGGAACACTCAAAACATTTGTGCATCATTTTTGTGTTTACTGTACTCACAGTCACTTTCCATGGGCCAGCTTCCTGCTGATTGGAAATACGGAAAGGTCATTCCAGTCTTCAAGTCAGGTATCAGAGAATCACCGCTAAACTACCGACCCATTTCTTTAACCAGTATCCCGTGCAAAATCATGGAGCATGTCATTTACACACATATCATGGACTTTCTCGATTCAAATAATTTCTTCAATCCTGCGCAGCACGGATTTCGCAGGGGTTTTTCGTGCGAAACACAAGTGGCCATGTTTGCGCACGACTTGCATGCAAACTTAGACTGCAATTTTCAGACTGACGCCATATTTCTGGACTTCGCGAAAGCGTTCGACAAAGTACCCCATAAACGCCTTCTACTCAAACTTTCACTGTTGAATCTTCACCCAGACATCATAAATTGGATCCGTGAATTATGAAATAACCGCTCTCAGGCTGTTTTTGTGAACAATGCTACCTCTGCTTCCCTTCCAGTAACATCAGGCGTTCCGCAAGGGTCCGTCCTTGGCCCGCTTTTATTCCTCATTTACATTAACGACCTAACAACTCATGTATTTTGTAATATCCCAATGTTTGCCGATGACTGTGTTATTTATCGCACTGTTGCCAACGCCTCTGATCAATTAACCCTTCAAAGTGATCTTAACCATGTAAAGCAATAGTGCGATGATTGGCTAATGGAACTTAACCCTCACAAATACAAAACCTGATCCTTCAACCGCCGCCACTTTCCACTTGTTTTTTCTTATGCGATTAGCAGCGTTCCTGTCGAAGCTGTTCAACCGTTTAAGTATCTGGGAGTCACTTTCTGCCATGGCCTTTCTTGGGCTTTGCACGTCACTATCGTCATATCATCTGCGAATAAAACACTTGGATTTTTGCGACGTCATCTACATAACGCACCTAAGAACGTAAAATTGCTAGCTTATAAAATTCTCGTGCGAACAAAATTGTAATATGCTTCACCAATTTGGAACCCGCGACAAGCTTGTATTCAAGACGCCCTTGAGTCACTTCAAAACCGTACCACTAGATTAATTCATCGTTCGTATCTTATGATGTGAGTGTGTCATCACTAAAATTAGAATCTAATTTACCCCTTCTCTCATGTCGCCGCCGTATCGCCAGTCTTTCTTTATTCTATAAACTTTTTCATAGCTCAATGGGCATCCCGCCTTACATTGTTCCACCAACACGCATATCTAACCGCACTGGTCACCCTCTTCAAGTCGCGCGCCCACGTGCACGCACCGTTACCTTTTCTACGTCATTTTTTCCTCGTACAGCAGCTGACTGGAATGGCCTTCCGGGCGACACCGCTGCCATTCCTTGTACATCTACCTTCATAGAAAGCGTCACCAATCACCTTTCACCATAGATTAACACATGGTTTCTCCTTATTTCTGTGTCCCCCACCCCTTATGTAATACCCCCTTACGGGGTCTTTAAGGAATAAAAATGAAATGAAATGAAATGAAATGTGTAGACGTGCATAAGCTAGGAAAAGCAAGTAAGCAAAACTAATTAAAAACAAAGTCACAGCCGAGCAAAACAATGCTTACGCTGCACTGGACAATTCTCTGAATATCTGTAGCTTTATGGGGATTCGCATACTCCCAGAATTTTCATTTCAAGGTAATAAAAACAAGAACGTCTTCTGAAAATCGTAATTTTCCCGGCAATGATGTGATGGAGGCATCCCGATGTCGAGTGAGCCAATCTCGAGTAAATTCTATCGATGGATTGGGCCTCGGAGTTTCACACAATAAAATTCCCAGGGTCTCTTGTATTATCCCAAAAACGAAGGCGAAAGACCAAGTGCCAATTCATGAAAGACGGACTCATACCGTACACATTGCTTATTCGCTTGGTCATTCCCTTATTTCGCTTCGTGCACTTCGCTCAGCCATCCTTGTTAATTCAGAGGACGAAGGTGTCACTCAAACACTAGGTCAAGGCTTCGAGCGGCTTAGCTGTATGTTAATTAACTGCGCCTGAATTAACTTCGCATTTATTAACACCAATCGTCGTGGGTTCGAGTGCCTTAGCTCGTGCAGAATTTACTTCGCCCGCATTAACACCAAAGTTCACGGGCTCAACTCTCACAAAGAGTTGTGGTTAACCTTCAGTCAAAGTTCAAACATTCGCCTCCCTAATTAACGCCAAAGGTCGTGGCTTTATCTCCCACCAAAGCTAGATGTTTCGTAGCCTTTTCTTACCCTTCGTGTCGTCAACGCTTTTTCGCTCATGGTTGACTGACCGATGACACATAAGGCTTTCACCTTAATAACTAAAGCGAACACTGGCGCTGCGAAAATTCAGCCAGTATCGGAATGATGGTTAATGCGCGGATCTGTCTGATCTTCATGCTCATAGCTTCAGCCGTTTTAGAGTGCCGCTCTTAACAGCGTCCAACATTCAGTGTTTGTGGCGCGTTTCATCATCAAGCGTCGCTTGGTGTCTATGCTGAGGGTGGCTTGCAGGAACATTTAATAACGAAAATAATCACGAATATATTAACGCACTCTCAAGATACATAGACAACGCCTAGCCTACACAAGGACGCGTTCTACAATTCGGTAATACTTTTGTTATTATATGTTCGTGCAAGCCACTCCATATCGCGCCGCCATACCGCCAGAAGCGACTCGATGAGCGCAGACTAATCACAATGCACGTGCCACTGGTGCGCCTAGACGCGCGTTCATGTAGAGAGGCCGAAAGACGCAACGCCAGAAAACGATGTTAAAAACTACTGAATGTGGGGCAGCATTCAGTTTCCCGTTGCCGCGTTCAGTGTTGGAGTCATCGGCGTCCTTCGTCCTCACCGAGCGAACGATAACAGCGAACGCGGAGCGCAGTGGGGGTTGAAACACGGCACTAGAGAAGAGAGCGCGAGGAGGGAATCGGAGGAGGTTACTGGGAATGTATGAGGAGGGAAGCGGAGGAGGAGAGCGTTGCGAAAGAGTGAGCAGGAAAGCAGAGTGCCGCACGAGACTACGACATGGCGCCACAGTCATGTACGCCGCAGTGCGCCGACGACCTCATTACTAAGGCATGCAGCGAGCGCTTGGCGAGCACGTCCACTGATACGAAATACGGAAACAAAGCGCTGGCTTGTGCTTCGGAGCCAGACGCGCCGTTCCCGTGTTCGTGCCTTTTTTCTGAACAATGAGCGACGCAACCGGTGGAATTCCAATCGCCTAAATAGCGGCGCTCAAATTCTGCATTATGGAGCAACGTAGTCATCGGTAAATTTTATTCTAGATTTATTTAATACGTTTTATTGGCCTTCGCTGTCCTACATTTCAAAGCAATCTATATTTCTATATGCACGGTTGAGCAACATTGGGGATGAATTGCAACAAATGACTGAGGGCCTTAGCAGAGAAATTATTAGAGTAAGCTTGAAGCTTATTACCCAGAAGACAGCAGTAATGTTCAGTAGTCTGGCAAGCGAGCAAGAATTAATAATCGCCAGTGACCCTCCAGGATACGTGCAATAGTAGATTTACTTAGGTCAATTACTCACGGATCACCTAGTAGAAGGAAATTTACAGCAGAATAAAAATGGGTTGCAGTGATTACGGCAGGCATTCCCTAATTCCTGATTGGAAGCTTAGCCCTTTCGCCGAAAAGTGTACAATCTATGGATTCTACCAATTAGAGCCTACGGGGCCGAAACATGGAGATTAACACAGCTCGAGAACAAGATAAGGACCGCGAAAAGAAGAATGGAACAAAAAACCTAAGGCTTAACGTTTAGAGACAGGAAGACAACGGTATGGATGAGACATTAAGGGGGAGGGGGGGTGAAATGGAGCTGGACAGGCCATGTAATGAGCAGGGCAGATGATTGTCGGACAATTAGAGTTAAAGAATGGGTACGACCAGAAGGGAAGCGCTCTCGACCATAAGAAAATGATGTTGAATGATGAAATTGGCAAATATTGACGCGCAAGTAGGATTCAGCTAGAGCAAGGTAGGCAGTTGGAGAACGCTGGTGCCGCTGCCCAGTGTGCGTAGCAGCTATCACTGGGAATGAGAAAAAAATATCCAGTTCCCCCCCAGGTTAGGTCCCGTGAACATCGCGCATGAGTCAGCGACTGTACCGCTGAGCCGAGCCAGCGCTGCCTAGCACGCAGCGAGAAGGAAGGAAGGAAGGAAAAAGTGGAGAAGGAAAGGTAGGGAGGTTAACCAGTTTGGCTTAACCGGTTTGCTACCCTACACATGGGAGAGGGATGGGGGAGATTAAAGATGGGGAAGGGGGAGAGGGGGAGAGCACACAGCACAGCACACACGCAGCGAGAAAATGACCCATAAAGGTATCCTAGGCCGCAAGGAGACACGCGATACGACATGCGCGCCGCGTAGCGACGATTTGTGCGCATTTTCATTGCATTATTACGCGAGGTCGAACGCGATGTAGCACATGCGCAGATAGAGGTGCAAGGTTGGTAAAGAAAGTTTCAAAAAGAAAAAGTTTAAGGGGATGTATAGAAGAATGCTAGAAAAACTATACATTGTGTATCTACTGCAGCGTTTAAAAGGGGACACCAAGAAATAATCACCATGATTATAATAATCTCCATTAGCATCGTATCGTGCCACTTGACTTTCGTAGTGCGATAAGGGCCTCGTAGCATCTGCACGTGCGCCCGTTGCATTGCAGTTGCATAATATTACCCCAAGTTGTACGCCATGTAGCAGTTCCTTTGGTAGCGGTACAAGGTACATAGAGATCTCTTCAGGGAAAAAAGGGAAATTATGGGCATGTATAGATTCTGATGTAATGGCAAACATGCATGGTATGCCTGAATAATTCAAGCAGGCTAGATGACTATCACCGTTCAGTTTCATAGGAAATGTCAAAATCTTCATCATCATCAACATCGTATCATGCCACTTCACACGCGATGTGACATGCGCACCGAGCAGCGTCAATACGTACAAAGTTTGCATTGCACTTTCGCTATATTCTAGCAGGTACCCCCATGTGTAGCAGTTCCGTATGCATTAAGCTGGTCATGGATACGCCAAGAGGGTTAGGTGTTTATTTATCACCACACTGTTTTGAAGGGGATGCCAACAAACTACCATTATCATCATCAACAACAACAACAACAGAAACGTACCATGCCACGGGTCGATGCATGGGACATGTGCGTAACGTAGTCTGGATACCTCTGCTTACCCTTCAGACGTTATGGCGCCTCCTCGCAAGGTACGAACCGCTGCTGAAGCTGATCGTGCAGCTACGCGAGCGGCTGCAACCACCCAACGTCAGCAGTCCGCTGTGCACAGGGCAAAAAAGCCGCCACGCAAGCCGCAGCTCGCCGTCAACGCTGGGTGGACAATCCTGATTGTTTTCTTGAAAACGACGCCAAGAGACTTCAACGCGAAGACTCTGCCGAGTGGGGTGCCGAAAAGAAAGCCCCTATGCCTCCACTCTTCCAACTTACGATGTGACTGAACAACGTATGCCACGCATGCCTGTGACATTTTCTGTGATGTGTACAGATCTACCAACCGGACACCAGAGGAGAAGGAAAAGTGTGTGCTCTGAAGTGATTGAAGAATATTTTCTAAGCAATACGTTCTACTCTCGACCGTGCTCAGGCCGCCGCATTTCGATGGGGAACAAATGGGAAAACACGCGTGTAATTAGATTTAGGTGCAAGTTAAAGAAACCCTGCTGGTCCGAATTACAACTTTGCCCCACTACAGTGTACCTGAAAAATTTGCCACCTAATACCTAATATTTATTTATCTCAACCCTGCTGTTTCGAAGATGCGGCCGACGTGCATGTCCAGAGGAACGACTTCAGCGAATTTGAGACATCCATGCAAATCGAAATATTGCCGGAGTTAACGGTTATGGTTACACAGTTAAATTCACAAAAACGATGAACATTATTACGTAAGAAAAATGGATACCGTTCGTGACTGTCAATGGAGCCAACAGCCTAGCAAGGAGGGCACTCTAGGCAGGCTAGACAAACTCCATAGTGGCCCTGGGGTCTGTACATCAGTTTCTCTTCAGATCCCAAAGACTTTTGCGCAAATGCAAACGGAAATAACAAATATTGAGGTAAAATATCCGCAGACCGTGTCTTTATACGGAGAGGTGCTTTTCTCTTTACGAACAATGCTAGTCTTCTCGTTTCGCTTGATGGAGTACCTGTGCCTGTCCACGACTGAACTTGATGGCGCACTATGGCATGACAGGTATGACAGGCATGACACATTATGGTACATTTGCGGAAAAGAAGGGGCCAACCGCAAAGGTGGCGCAAAGTTGCTCCCTACAACTTTTGTCAGGTTAACAGTATTCAATATATCATTCGAAAACTAGCATTACCGCGAGCAGTTCCGTAGGGAGAAATTTGTAAAGCTCATTCCGAGTATTTTGGGAAAAATTGGAAGCTTATCAAAGTTAAGCCCAGTGGATGCGAAGCATCCACTGTGCGTAACCTTAGCGTATCCTTAGCGTTTGGAGGCATCTTGACCACATACACGCGCGGCGCAAAGACGCTGGCGCGGTTGCGGGCACAGAGACTGACGCGACGGCGGGCGCGCGCCGCTTCATCCCTGGCGTGACGTCACATATCACGTGATGCAGCGATGGTGGCGCCGCCGCCGCATCGCGCGCGACGGCGCGAACCGAAGCGTGGAGGCCTCCGCCGGGCGACGTCCGACGGCGCGATACGAGGCCCCATCTGCAGCCGGTGTGACGTCATCACGTGACGTCACATCATGTGATCTCACTTCAGGGTTCATGGTGGCCACCGCCGGGAGGCGACCGACGGCGCGATATGAGGCCCCATCTGCACCCGATGTGACGTCATCACGTGACGTCATGTCACGTGACCTACTTGAAGGTCACTGGAAGGTCAATGGTGGCCACCGCCGGGCGTCACGCGAAGGCCCGAAACCTACGTTATTATGTTTCGCATAAAATATCGGACGGCCACTTATAATACGTTTATCTAATTTGGATCCTCTGTTAGAGGATGTGTTTGCAGGTGCCTGAATGAGACCGTGCCGCCATGATGAAGGGAGGCCCCGTGTCGCGTTCATTGCCCGTCTCGTCTGAATAGAATCTCGTCATCGGCACATGCGCGGCGGTGCAAAGTAGCAACATGGCGGCGTACTTGCAGTTGCTGATTTCAATGCATGGTTGCTATGGCGAGCGTTTCCTCTAGAGTTGCTTATATAACTCTATAGGTGAACACTCCAGATTTTTTTAATGGGATAACAGCCGCGGTATCTTGCTGCTTAAGGGGTTTCGCTGCTAAGCTCAAGGTCGTCCACTCAATCGCGGCCACAGCGGCCGTATTTTTACTGAAGGGAAATGCAAAAAAAAAATGAGAAGAGAGCAGACGAAAAGAACACACTCGTGTACTTGCCTTGAGGTGCATGTTAATCGACTCCAAATTGAAGAAGTCACTACGAGTCCCTGATGTTAGCGTGCCTCACAATAAAAGCCGGCTTTAAGCACGTAAAACCTAACATTGCATTCCTACTTCCCTCGCGCTGTGAACGCTTGGAATGCGTTACCAAGCGAAGCTGTAAATAATCCAAATTTAGATCAGTTTTATTCTCTATTGGAGCAGCTAATGGACCCTGTATAACTACGTTTCCTGTTGTAAAACCCCAGAAATTATCTTGTAGTATTGTATTATTTTCGTGTGTACATTTTTCCCTGTATAACTACTTTTCCTGTTGTAAAACCCCAGAAAGTATCTTGTAGTGTTGTATTATTTTCGTGTGTACATTTTTCTTATGTATAGCATACGATACATAATGCTAGATTTTCTGTTTTCGTGTACGCGAGGCGTAACCATGTATGTAATATAATATTGATGCACTTGTTGTTGAAGTGTTCTGATCTACCTCATGTTTTCCTGTTGTCTTTTTGAGAACTTGATGGATCTTATTACATGCCTATGATGATGAAAGCCCGCTCCCTGTATGGGTCTGCAGAATACCTACAGTATTGATAAGTAAATAAATAAATAAATAAATAAATAAATAAATAAATAAATAAATAAATAAATAAATTGCAATTTCTAGCGTGATGAGCGAGCAAAGCTTCAAATGCGTCAGTTTCAGCCATTCTAAATATTGCGCGGGCAAGTGCTTTTATCCCACCCTGTGCCTGCTCCCTTCCGCTTCACCTAACCATGGCGGAGAAAGTGCTTAGGAGGCTTCGGGCTGGGGTGACCCTTAAAGCGGCTGTGGTCTCAAAGTGAAGTGTTCTCATTTACCACTGGGGTGCCACGTGTCCCTATCCCGTAGTCCCCGTGGTGGATATGCAGATCACCACGGGGACCACCTAATCTGCACAAATCCATGCTTTCCTCGGAATGCTCGCATCTCCTACTGCAAAGCCGGCCTCCGCTACGATGTCGCCACGAGCTACGACAGCTGGATACGTGACGAGAGATTCCACAAAACTCTACTTCGATTCGTACCCAACACAGCCCTCACAGCACAGATATAATGCAGATGTACAGATCAAGAATTATGCTTTCGGGGCAAATCCTTATCGATATAAAAAAAAGTACATATCGTGTAAAGTAGCACAGCAGGTGGTCGATATTTTCTTCGATGCCGCAGACCTCGCAAGCTACACTGTCCGTGACTCCAATTAGTGTAGAGTATGCCTTTGTGAAGGCAACTCCTAATCAGAGGCGACCGAGATGCGTAACTTTACGTCGAGGAAGTCCGATTAGAGTTCGGAGAGGCAGTGAGGGGTTTAATTGATGCAGTCGTGTAAGTCGTATGTTTGGCAAGTTCCATTCGGTCAGTGAGAGACTGCGTGTCAGCTGTCGAAGATGCCTTGTGGCGCCTGTCCAAGGAAGCGGAACTAGAATGCTGTGCTCTTCTTGATGTGCTTTGCAAGCCGCGTTATCGGCGGAATCATTGCCACTGATTTCACAGTGGGCCATGCACCCACTGAAATACAACCTCGTGACCGTTCGGTTGGACGTGATGGTGAAGTTTCACGATTGATTATGTCAATTGTTCACAATATCCGCGTCGGAAAACTGACTGCGTGCACTGTAACGCCGGTTTTGAGTCACAGAACACAGTCCATTTTCTAGGCCTTTCAGAATCAATTCTTTTGCATTGCACGACGCAGAGCCGTTAGTTCTGCCGCCGTTGAGGTCGTGACATGCGATGTCTTGAACCACCGTGTTTAAAAAATTTAAAATATATTGTGGTGTTTTACATGCCAAAACACTTTCTGATTATGAGTAAGGCCGTCGTGGAGGATTCCGGAAATTTCTACCACCTGAGGTTCTTTAACGTGCACCTAAATCTGAGTACACGGTTGTTTTCGCACTTCGCCCCGATCTAAATGTGGCCGCCATGGCCAGGATCCGATCCCGTGAACTCGTGCTCAGCAGCCCAACACCAAAGCCACTGAGCAACCACGGCGGGTGCACCGCAGTGTTATTCCTTGCGTTGGTACAGCCACCGCACCACCAGAACAGGATGACGTAGACGCTCCAGCGGTATAGTTGTGCATGTGGTTGCTGTACCTTTCCTGCAAATGAAGTAATCTCAGCTGTTTTAGAGCTGTGGCCGGTAGATCTGTCTTCTTCTGTAGTTCTGGAATCATTATATGCACTTGTGGACGGCTCAAACACCACGGAGGAAACTGTGGCTTAGCCACAGGTGCGTGCCCTGAAGTAAGTGATGCACGATGGGCAGTGATAGTAGCGCTAAATGTCGAGCAGGGCCTTGTATCTGTGAGGCAAGCCGGGTGGTGGGAAGGGGCCCTAGCATACTGTATGAGATGCATACGCATTGTACGCATTGTCTCAATGGTAATGTGCGTCGTGATTGGGTAATCCTGCGCAATGGCAATGGTTTCAGCCGTTGATGCACAACATGGCAAGCAAAGACATATCTTAAGGGCTTGGGCTTCAATGCTCTGAATCGTACGCAGGTTAGCCTTGCAGGTGTTGGATATCGCAGGCAGGCTGTACCGCAGGAATCTAATCAACAACGCCATGTGCAGCTGTAACATAGCGTGTATAAGATACTCCACAACTTTCACCTGCAAGGAACTTGAGTAGGTGACAGATAGTGGTCAGCCGCTTTTTCACGTAATTCACGTGGGGAGTCCAAGACAGGTCTCTGTCAATTACGACTCCGCAGAACCTGTGATTTTTGCCGTAAGGTATATGTTGTCTGTCAATAGATATGCCGTAAGCAGAGATTGGCTTCCTCGTGTATGCCACCATTGCGCACTTTCCGCATGATATTTCAAGTCCTTGTTGACGAAGGCAGCAAGATGTCATTGTGGCGGCCTTCGGAAGCCGAGCGCGAAGCTGAAGTCGTGTAACACATGATGTCCAAATGCAGATGTCGTCCGCATAGATGGAAAGTCGTACGGTTCGTCGCAAGTTGTCAACTAATGCAATGAGGATCAGATGGAAAAGCGTCGGGTTAAGCACTCTGTCTTGAGGGACTATTCGGCTACCGTAATGCTAGGATGTCGTAGTAAGTGGAATATAAAGGGTTGGGTGCACGATGTCATCACTGAAACAGCAATCTATGTTATAGGCGACACAATGTCAGAGGATGACGTCAGAATCAAATTGAGTGATGACTAATACCTTTTTTGTTCTGCACGTTCTGGGAATCCTACGGGTTGCGACAGGGGGAATCGAGAGCAGACATTTAGAAAACAAGTGGGCTTCATCAGATTCATCAGGTGCCGCGGTTTAGAAAAGGGAAAGGAGTGTTGTCACTGCAAGAAAGAAAAACTAAAGCCATCGAGTAAAAAAATTGATATACCCATAATTTGCCAAAATATTCGATACAATCAGTCGTGAAACATTTCAGGAAAACCACTGCTATATTGCGGCGCCAGGTAACCTGCCCCAAGAATTATTTTTTTGAATTATAAACGATCACACAGCAGCAAATCATTTCCAACTCTGCTCAAATAGGAAAAATAACACATTGAACTGAGTCGCAAACTGCGATAAAAAATTTCGAGCACGCTTAAGATTCGCCTCTAAGAGCGAAACGCGATAGCATTAAACAAACCTTTATTGTTTATCTTGCTTCGCGGCAACTGTAGCCTATGTAACCGTAACATTTTCCTAGAAACGCTGCCGGCGAACGCTATGCACGAAGGTGAACTTTCTGGTTCTTCCTTTTTTTGTCTCCCCCCACATAGCATTTGGCGCCGATGACGAGCTTGCGCGGAGGCGAGCGCCATCTAGATGGTGCTGCAAATAAGGAACTTAGCAGGGCGCGACGTTCCTTTTATTGGAGACCTCAAACAGCAGCTGGAAAAGAGATTTGCGTTCGAGTTTTCACGCGACAGAATTACGGTTTCTCGCATATTCCAATTACAATTCGACACTATAATATCATTGATAGCCTGTGCGTCGCACATTACGAATTTTCTGACGCATTTTACTTTGAGAAGTTCAGTTAGTTCAGTAACGCCTCCGCCAGACGAAGAAACAATTTCTAAGAAATCTGCTCTACTCTCACCCGTGCGCATGGCCGCCGCATTTCGATGGGGGAGGAATGCGAAAACACCAGTTTACTTGGATTTAGCTGCCCAGTAAAGAACCGCAGGTAGTTCAAATTTCCGGTGTCTCCCACTACGGCATGCTTCATAATCAGCTGATAGCTTTAGTACGTAAAACCCCTTACTTTTTAATTTCAGCCCTTCTGTTTCGAAAACATGGCCGAGACGTGCATGTCCAGAGAAATGACTCCCGCGAATTTCCCAGACATCTACTGAACTCGAAATATCGCCGGAGTTAATGTTCATAGGTAAACAGTTAAGCTCAGAAGAAAAAATAAAATTCAGTATGGAATGAAAGTCCGAGGTGACATGCACTGTCGGTGCAGCCAGTAGTGTTCGCTGAGAAGAACGACTGCATTTTCCGAGTAATATCGCGTCCGCTGCGGCGCTGCGAATGGAGCCAGCTCATTAACGAAACGTGCACTCTTTGTACGTTACGCAAACCTCACAGGTGTACTGGGATCTCTACACAAGTTTCTCTTCAGTTCTCGAAGGCTACTGTGAATATGCAAACGGTGATCGAATTATATTCAGGTAAAATATGTGCAGACCGGGTCTTTATTCGGAGATCTTGTTTTCTGCAATAGAAAAATGCCAGTCTACTCATTTTGCTTCATGGAGTACTTTTCCCTGTCCTTTACGTAGCTTGATAGCGCACTAAGGCATGACATCGCAACGATTTTACCGCTAGACACATAAGATTAAATCTGCGCGAAAAAAAAGTGGCTTCCGCCAAGATAGCGCTAAGTGCTACCTGCCATTTCTGTGAGTCTAACGATATTCATTATACGATGCGAAAACTCGCATTTACTCGAGCACGTACGTATAGGGGGCAATGTGGAAAGCTTATTCCGTGTATATTTTATAAATACCAAATGACCATTTATAAAACATTCAGCTATGTTTTGTCGTGCGTTAATGGATACGTTTAGAGGCGCTGAACTAGATTCCACAACCATAATGAAAGGTGGCTCCATATCGCGTTCATTGCGCACCTCATCTGAGTCGCATATCTTCAGCGCAATGTATTGGTATCAGCAGCAGCAGTAGCAGCGTTTTTGCGCATCTACATATCCGCAGCAGACAACGTTTCCTTTAGCTGACATACCACGGTGTAGTCATTCTTTTATCTGTATTCGACGATTGCAGATGAAGTTCGCAAGGCATCACATCATTGAAGGATACAAGCGCTGGCTAAGACGATATTGATGATTCTCAAGTGAAACTAATTTCGCATGAAATAGTCGCAGTTTTGGCACCAATCATTAACAAACTCTTTTCTGAGTGGTGTTTTTCAGCTGTCCTAAAACTGGTAGAATAGTTTCTCTTCTCAACAAAAAAAAACTAATCATATTTCACTAGGAAATTTCAGTCAATGTGTAGCCTTCATTTTTTTGGTAAAGTGATTGAAAAGCTTTTCAAGACTCGATAATTCCGCTCCCTAAAGAAATTTCTCTTTTTGACTCCTCAGTAATTTGGATTTCGCCAAGGATATAAAACTGATCGGGCACTTTCAACTCATGAAATCAAGCAAGCTATTGACAGAGCTGTAGTTGTGAGATCTGTATTCATCAATCTCACGAAAGCATTGGACACGATAAACCACTGCATATTACTTGTTAAACTCGAATCATTCGGTATAACAGAACAACCGCTAAACTTTATAACAGACTACTTGGGTAACCGGTCTCAAAAGGTACAGGTTGACTGTCATGTTTCATTATGCAGGCTAATTGACGTAGGTGTGCCACAGGGATCAATTTTAGACCCATTTTAATGTTTGATGTTTATTAATGACCTACCCACCCATTCTTGCTAACACCAAGTACATAATTTTCGTTGATTACCCGCCCATCTTTACATCCACTAAATCAATTACCACAGTCCAGTCTTAACCTTAACAACGACTTAATATGACTTTATGGTGCCAAAATAATAATCTGCACAATAACTTAGCTAAAATCATATTTATGGGGTTCGATTCCAAACAAAATTCAATCGACGGTCCACTTGTTCAAATTGGTGATTACGTCATAGAAGTTTCGAAGCAAGCGCGGTTCCTCGGTACCACCTTAGATAGTGAACTAAAATTTCATGGACACGCCTGATCACTTACGAAAAAGATTGCATTTGGCATCCACATTATCGCAAAGCCAAGAGCTTATTTTCCACCTCGCCATGAACGATCTTTCTATTTTGATTATATTCATAACTATCGTTCGTATTGTGCATCGTCATGGGCCAATACGCGTTCTATGTATATTGAACGTCTGGAGTCTAAAGAATATCAGCTCATTTGATTTGTCCTGTAGGTCACTGCCTCCTAAACTTAATATTCTCCCGTTACAACATTCACTAAGTCAGAAACTCTCCATTATTGCATATAGGCTAAACACATAGGACATCTTCACCTAATGTATTAATCCTGAACATATTACTAAATACAACAGAACCCGGTTTCGCCTGCGCAGTAGCCTTCTTTTCGCTGCCATAAAGATAAATTGCGGCAAGTTCACAGCCCCCTGCTCTGGCATATCAATATGGAATTTATTTCCTTTCGAAATAAAGTAATCGCACAACGTTCATATATTCTGCACGCGCACCAAGAAATATTTTATTCTAGAATTATCCGACTCCTCTTATTTCCTAATTACCCATCAATATGTATGTGATTTTTCTCTATACCTTTTGTTTTTGTTTGAGTAAATAATGCTATTGATAATGAAACGAGCTTGGTCTGCCATGTCATGCTGATTATTTTTGTTAATATTCGTTGTTATTGTACTTCTTCACACGCTTTCGATTATTGTTCATGTGTTTTGAATAATTAGCATTACCATTACCTTTTGTATTCAATTTCTTGCTATAGATAATCAACTTGCCTATTATTGTTCACATGACAGTACTTTTTCGCTGTTTTTGTATAGTAACCCGATTTATGTAAACATAGGAGATCCCCTGGCAGTATTATCAAAACTCTCGGACATCCAGCTTTAAAACTATTACCGTGTCACTCAAGAATGACTATTGCAAGAAAGTTGACTTTGTTCCTTAAAAAATGCTTTGCGTTACCTAGTGCACGGCATTCATCGATTCATTCATTCATTCACTGACGACTAAAGATGATGTTTTTATGGCGACGCTGTAACATTGTCATATGTAGGCTAATGTTCCGTGCATTTTTGTCCTCCGTGAACAAGAATTATCGTCATCATCAATGTCTCAAACCTCCGTAAACATTCATCCTCCTGTAAGCAAGCAGAAAATGCAATGTCTCATAGCTCCGTAAGGCAGAGGCTACAACCACTCAGCAAAGTGCAGCGAACATTGCTTGAATTAGTCCTAATCACGCAAACAACATACATAACAGCACATCGAAAACTGTCCTCATGAATGGCTCATACCCCTGCAATGCGATGCATTCCCACACCAATCCGGCCTCACCGACAACACAGCGGCGCACGTGCATTGGCGTGCATGCATCGTGCACCGCCCATCAAGACCATAAACGAGAACGTACCTTTGTTCAAAATTATGTGTCACCTCCGTGTCACCTCGTGTGCTAAAGAGCTTCGCTGGTCAACCACGTTCACAGAGTTGAATGGCTCATGATTTCTTTTTCACTCTGCGTACTTTACTGGCTGCGTGCCGTCTGCCACACGTACCAGACGACATACGGCGCTTAGAATGGCCGTACTGAGCGCAGCGCAACTTTTGCGTCGTGATGCGGAGAAGTGGCGACCGACACTCAAGACGCGTCGGTCACGTATGTCTTCCTCTGTGGGTCGGTCGGTACACCTACTCTTCCAGCATGCCTCTAGCGACCATAATCCTGCTATTCCTATACGATCGCATCTAATTAGGTCTACGGGCGCAGGAATCACCGAACGAGCTCAAGAACTACATGCGCTATGCACTCATAATGAACGTTTAAAGAGAGTTTAGATAAATGGAAAGCTCATTTTAATAGTTCCTTGCGATCAACGCGCATGAGAACTTGGCCATCACGAGAATTCACGCTGAAGTGGGAGCTATGGGTGCCTAGCAGACGGGTTAAAATACGTGGCAAGCACAGATAAGCCAGCCCACGGGTTAAAAAACGTGGCAAGCAGGTAAACGATTGGTGTTGTCGTTATTGTTGGACTTAAACTTGGTTAGGTTTGCCCAGGTGTGCACAAAAATAAATGAACGGAGTGGTGAGTGACAAACCTGCAGCATGTTCTGTTAACCATAAGAGGTACGTGAATTGCAAAATTCAAGTTGTTTATAAAATACCGTGCTCTTGTGGAAACATTTACGTAGGGCAAGAAAATCTATATTTAAACATCAAGATCCAGGAACATGCAGTCAATGTAAAGAATGGCACTGATTCACATTCAGTGGTTCATTGCGGCATACGATTGTGTAAACCCAATTTTGATAAAACAGATTGTGTACAGGTATAGAGCGCAAAAAGAAGAGAAATAATGGAAGCCTTTTACATGTTTTTCGTGGGGTGACAGATGCAGCAGCCAACCCTCGATAGCTTTGTAAGAGCCATGTAGTACGGTATTGTTTTATTTAGTTGAAATGATTGCGAACGATCCTTACAAGCGTCCATCGATTCATTGCCACGCGCACTTTCATAATGCAAACGCAAGAGGCATTCTAAATGAGGAAACAATTTTTTTCGCTCTCTATAAATGCTCGTTCCGGGTTTTTTCTCCATTTATCGAACTTGTGACACCAGGTAAGCAGCAGTTTTTCTAGTATGACGCTTCAATGAACTACATCTGCTGAAAAAGTTAGAAGCATGTGTCATGTTTGTCATTAGACCTTTTAGGAATACTGCGTGTAGGGGCGAAGAGTGCGAAACTCGTAAATGGGCGGCATTAGAAGCCAAAGCAATCCGCTTCTGCGTACATATGGCGTAGAGAATACATGAGTCATCCCAGACAACACCAAAAAAATATGAAAACATCTGATTTTCAAGCATTCTCCGTTCCCGGACATAATTTCAGGCGCTTAAAGAACACTACTACACGCGCGACTGCGCTTTTAAAAGACAACTTGGCCTCAGCCGACGCGATGGTACACAGATGCTCTTAGCCAGACCATGCTAGACGCTGTCAGTATTCCTTCTATTTGCAGTCACGACAAATGCGTGGGTGCAATGCCTGTTTCTTATCCTTCAGAAGACAGAATTTTCAAGACCCTAGTTTCTGAGCTTTTTGGCGTTATCTTTCCCGCGTTTTGCTACCACAAGCAACACATTCCAGTCTTATCATACCTGGCAATTGGTGGTCGCGTTTTCCTAAGTGTGAGTACCTAAAGAAGGTCTAGGTTGGGGTCACAAAAAGCCTCATAATCTTGTCCCACTGAGATTGAGTAAACGCCAAACTTACTGTCTCACCACGACCAAGCCGCTTTTCGTTGACTGTGTCACAACGCCAGGCGCGGCGAGCGTGCCTCGAAAGTATCTGCAAAATAACGAAATTATTTACAATAATGTTCGAGGTCACAGAAAGCGCCAAAGCGTGTCCCAGAAAGATTCTGTGCACGCGAAACTTACGTTACTAAGGCGGGTGAGGCGAGCATGCGCAAAAACTACCGAAGAAGTTAAAACAATGTTGAAGCTGATAGAAAGCGTCGTAATCACCTCCTAGTACGAGTTATTAACTCAAATTAACTACTCCAAGACAGCAGAGCTGTGTTTCGCTTACTGCGTCACAAGTCTCGGTTCCGTGTTATAAGAGTCTAAATTGGTTTAAATGGGTCGCAGACTGTCAAACGAAATTGTAGTACGTATGTAGCTGTAGTATGTATGCTGTAGTATGTATATATATGTAGCTGCAGCTACGTATGTAGCTGTAGCTGTGTGTACGTATGTAGTTGTAGTACGATAGTGCATTCGCGCCGTGTCGATGTACACAACGAACGCAAGAACACACCGGCAGCATAAGAAACAGGCCACATCCAAAAGATGGTGATCGCCGAACAGGCGAACTTCACATACGCAGGCGGCTTCGCTCGCTTCGGTGGCGTGTTGGCGCGTAAAGCATGCATATGAGGCGTCTGCGGCACCGCTAACTCGTTGCTATGTAACTCACGAAAAAGAAATCGCAAAGTGTAAGTTCATTGAACGGCAAAACATTTACGCTTTAGCAGGAAATAATAAAAAAATAAATAAAACGTTGTCTAAATTCATTTGACATTACTCCTTTTTCGATGGTCGCATCAGCTAAATTAGAATGGGACTAACACTAGCCGCGACGTGTTTCCTGTTGCCAGTAAGTTCATTTATAGGAAAAACTTTTTAGTTCTAGCGAGAAAGAATAAAATAAAAATAAAACGCCGTCTGAATTGATTTCACATCCTGTGTTTTTTTCCACTGCTCGCGTCAGCTTATGTATGGAAATGAACACTAGGCGTGACGCCAATCATAAGAGTCCTGCCTGGATAGGTCAGGGTGTGGTGCACTGTACTTTCTTCGCTCGCGCCACTGGTGCTCAAGGATGTCTCGTGGTAAAAAGGGGTTTTCGTCAGAGTGGTCGGCCGCTCTTATGACTGGCGCCGAATACAGACGCACACATTTCCAAACCTTTATTTGAAAAATGCCATTCACCCAACGCTGTACAGCGCTCGCTGTCCTTGGTGCGGAGGCCGGCCAACTCTCGCCCACATTACGTGGGACTGCCAGAACAGGCCACCCAAAATTAATACACCAAAAATAGCCGGCAAACTTTCCGGAAGGGAGCAGTGGGAGACTTGGCTCGCCAGCGAGGATCGGGAGATGCAACTAGCGCTTCTCGACCAGGCATGGCGGACCGCTCAAGTCAGTGGGGCCCTGGACTAAGGGCTCCACCCACTCGCTTTCTGCATTTTTTTTCTTTTAAATAAACGTTTTTATATATATAGGCATGACGTGTTTCGTGTTCCCAATTTTTGTCGAGTGTCCCGTCTTGTTTATTTTCTTTTCCCTGCAGGTAAACGGGTAAGCCGACAACTGAATCAATTTTACTTTGAACCAAGTGGTGATGGAACTGTCAATGATGCCAAAACGTAAAGAAAAGCGCACTCTAGGTACATTACAGAAAATTTCTTTCACATTGCCTTATTTTTTTTCCGATGCTCGGGTCAGCTAGCGGATGCGATGAACACTAGACGGGTGATGTCCCCTCTTCTTTAATTTGTTTCTCCATTATCCAGAAGCTTTCGTATGTAAAAAGGCTCTACCAGGTGGTCCACTGTCTATGGAGCCAACTACCTAACGAAAAGTGCGCTCCTGATACTTTTCACGAACTCCATAGTGGCCCAGGATTCTCTACATAAGTTTCTCTTCATTTCCAGAACGGAAGTGCGCTTATGCAATTGTTGATGAAATATTATTAATTTTAAATTTCCGCTGACACTGTCTTTATAAGTACACCTTCTTTGCTATAAAAAATGCTATAGGCTTCATCTTTCGCTAGATGAGTATTTGCGCGTCCACTGCGTTGCTTGATAGCGCACCAAGGCAAAAAATTAATATGCTTTTACCGCTAAACACATTAGCATAAATCTGCCCGAAGTGGCAACCATAAAGGCACCGCCACGTTCCTGCCTCCCATTTCTGCCATGCTCACAATAAATGATGCCAAAACTAGCATTACACCGTCCATAGGGACAGTGTGTAAACATCCGTCAGCGTATCGTGGAGAAATATGCCGTCGCTATTTATAAAACACTTAGGTGATTATTAGCGTGCCTTAAAGAATGCCTTTGCTGGAACCTTAACTAGATAGCGCCTCCATAATCAAGGTAGCCTCCGTATCGCTTAGATTGCGCGTCTCGTCTGAATGGCATCTTGTCGTCGGCGCAAGGCGGCGGCGCAAAGTAGCAACATGGCGGAGTCCTGGCAGTTGCACGTCTCAATGCATGAGTGCCAGATTTGCTTATGTTGCCTCGATAGGTGAAAGTTGTGGCCTGTTTTATGTGTGACGCCAGTCGTGTCAGCTTAGTGTGTAAGCCGCTTCACTGCTGAGCGCAAGGTCGTACATTAAATCGCGGCCATGGCGGCCGAATGTCCACGGGAAAAACAAACAGAAATACGCGCGTGTGCTTGGATTCAGGGGCACGTTGAAGAATTCGAAATTGATAAACTCACTCCGAGTCCCTCACTGTAGCGTGCCTCATGAACAAAGCGGGGTTTTGTTGCGTAAAATCCAACATTTAAATTTCTACCGTTATTAGCGAGGAAACTTTCAAAAGCATCAGTTTCAGCCACCGTATATATTTCGTGGGCATGTGCTCTTATCCGACCTTGTGTCTGCTTCCGCCCCCTTCACCTTACTAGGGCGGGGGAAGTTTTGGTTAGAAGGCTTCGGGCCAGGGTGGCCCTTACACTGGCTGTGGCCTCAAACTTGAAGTGGTCGTATTTACCAGTGGGTGCTACGTGCCCAGACTGCTCAGTGCCAGTGACGGATAGGCAGATACCACGTACCACCTAATACGCTCAGGTCCAGGCTCACAATCGGAGCTCTCGCGTCTCCTATTGCAACGTTGCCTCCGCTACATGCAATGTCACACCCAGCTTAGACCGCTGGGCACACGGCAATAGATTCCCCAAAACACAGCTTCAATCAGTACACAACACAGGCCTCACAGCGCAGATATAATAGAGGTATACATATCAAGAATTAAGGCTTCAGGGCAAGTTGTGATCACAACAAAAAACATATGAAAACGAAGTATTCAAACACGTTATACGGTGTTTATCAACCATGTCTGCGAGTGACTTGGGAAATTTCGACGTCACGCCGAGTTTGCATGTGGCGAAAATGGGGATCATGAGATGTTTAATGCATGGGGAAAATTGTCATTTTGCAGCGGTGATTACATTCGTAAAGAAAACTGGTGCCACACGTTCTCCCTCTTTCTCATTTTTATGCAGAGTTTGTGCCATTACCGAGATTCATTGTTGAACTAAACAAGACACTTGATCATATTGCTTGAAAAGAAGAGGCATGCCGTGGGTAATGCGCAGCCGACATCAAAAGCGTCAGATTTAACCACAGCTTCTGCAGTAAATTACGTATTCAAGCAGGGCGGGAGCGTTTTAAACGTGTTTCATGTAAGGGGGCGCTGCACAATTTAGCACGCTTTCCAGGGACCACTCTTATTGCCCTAAAGATTATATTGCCTTCGAGGCCAGGCACTCACGAGGTCTGGCCAGTCGGAGCTTACAAGCGAAGTGTATACCACTCGCGCTAACGATAGTGTCTGCTCAGTATCGCAACGTTACATGCCGCGCAAAGTACTTAAAGTTCAAACCAAGCACCGCTTGCAGTTCTCCGCGGGGGCGCCGCCTCCCAGCGAGGGAGTCCATGTTTATATCGCGCAAGTGCGCCTACGTACATGGCAGCCCTGTGAAGTCACTCATAGTGACACGTGACTATAAACATTATTCAAGCCGACATCATTTATTCGTTTACTATGTTGTTTCAATGGATGACTTAGAGTGAAGAGAAATAATGAAACGCGCAAGCCAAATGTCCTCGTGTTTTTCTTTTACTTCGTGCCGTATGGTAACACAGATGTACTTCCATTTCGTCTCCTTGTTCCTACGTCACGCATTTGCGCGCGCACAAAACTAAACTACGTCGCTTTCACTTGCGTATACCAGCGCCGCGGTCATGCTCTTTCATCCTGTCACGCCTACCTCATTGGTCGCGATTACGGCGCTGATAAGGTGTTCTTGTGCATGCAGAGCGCGAGAAATCACTTGCTGCGCAAAACAAGACAGACAAAAGAGCTCGCCCGCGATACCGTCACAGGAACTGCGCCAATCAGTGAAAATACGACAGAGCAAATAGAAGGCAGGACCGGTGACGTATCCGTCAGGCGATCCTCCGGCCTTGGCATAGGAGAGCGCAGGGACGGAATTTTGCTTACTGAGCCTAGAGAGGCAAAATGAAGAGGGTGTCTATTTTGATGGTTACGCTCGTCTGCTGCTATCACGGCTTAGTGCCATTCCAAATATTTCTATCTCTGCTATTAATGATCGAATTTAAAGAAGTGTTGCCGCAGAACGCTTCTTAGAGGGCACGTACCCACATCCAAAGATGACCAAAATATCATTGTGGCTCAGTGAGGGTTCTTGAAAAGGGCGCTTACCATAGCACTTTTGCAATAGAATTTATGTGCGCATGCCTATGTACCCGTTTTCGTATTAAAGAAGGTAACAGTTTCGTCCAAATGGCGAAGTACTTCATTGTAATAGTGAAGTGCTAGAGAACTACGCGTCGTAAGGTTGATAGTTTTATGGGCTACATAGCTCAAAGTAAACGTTTTTTTGCTAAAGAAATAGCAAGCACGATCTCATGTGCACCTAGTCAAACCCGAGCAACGTGGTCATTATGAAGTGCTGTCGGCATCAAGAATGGAACTCTTGGAGCAGCCTCTCACTTCAGGGCATTTTGCGACAAGTGTGTTTACGCGATCTCTAACACTTACGGACGCTGGAAGACAACGCACGTAAAGCGACACGCCATCTCGGCTCCCTCCACTATGCACCTGCCACAGGTTGCCTCCGATGTACCGCACGCAACCAGGGAACGTGCTCAACCACCCGAAGAACCATGCGCAGCCACTGGCCCCCACCTTCCCACCCCGTCCCATGTGTGTCATATTATTTCCACCATACATACATACATACATACATACACACATACACACACAAACACACACACACACACATACATCCATACATACATACATACATACATACATACATACATACATACATACATACATACATACATACATACATACATACATACATACATACATACATACATACATACATACATACATACATACATACATACATACATACATACATACGTCATACGCAGTGCACAAGTATTCGGAAGAATTTAACTTTGTTGTCGTTTTGTTGAGCAATGTCCATAACTTGTACAATCTCGAGCGCCGAAATTGAAGGGCAACATCTTGAAATTCATCAATGGGTTTGAATGCGATCTTACAATCGATAAGCCCTACCCTTAGTTCAACTCAAGGGCACATTTTTATTTATTTATTTATTTATTTCGTTAGTTATTTAGTTATACATACATGTGCCGAATCAGCTAGGTAGGGCGAGAGATGAGCAGGATTGTACTGAGTGATGTAAAAAGAGAGAGGGAAAGGTTTCTTCCCCTTTTTTCACTTTTTGTTCTTACTCCTTTCTTATTTTGGTTCGACATTTTTGATGACTGTTGCCTAAACCAAGGAAATATTTTCAGGTCGTCCTGGTCACTAGCAGCCCCTCCTGTCTCCCCCTGAGTACATAAAGCCCTGTTTTCCATGAATAAAATTCAGTTGAAATCCGGCATTCGTGTTGTCTTTCTCTTCTCGTCCATGTTCAATTGTACGCTGGAACGATGTTTCATAATGCTAATCACAACCAACTAGCCCAGCTGTCCATACTTAGCGATATCCTTTCAGATGCTTTTTTTTTTCCGGTGCTTGCATGAGCTAACGCGTAGGTTTACGACTAGCGATCACGGGTTTCGTCTAGCCAGTTCTTGTTGAATTTCTTTCTCTATGATTTACACAAAATTCCTTTCAGATGCTTTTTTTTCCGGTGCTTGTGTGAGCTAACGCATAGGTTTACGACGTAGTTGATCTGCGGAAACCCGCAAGGCGCAGAGAAGTAACGAATAAAGGGAAAATCAGACATCCACCCTCCGTCACTTGCCTTTGCTTCGCGTCGTCGACAAATTCGACTTCGCCCTGCCATCTGCTAGCCGCCTGGTTAGCTCAGACGGTAGAGCGGCTGCCCCGGAAAGGCGGTGGTCCCGGGTTCGAGTCCCGGACCAGGACGAATTTTTCGTCAACTATGAGGCTTTCCTTCAGAGGAACCCCTATGGGTTTCCTTTGTAGGAATTGCTACGGAGGGGTGGATGTCTGATTTTTCCTTTATTCAGGTTTACGACTAGCGATTGCGGGTTTCGCCTAACCAGTTGTTCTTGAATTTCTTTCTCTATGATTTACACAAAATTCCTTTCAGATGCTTTTTTTCCGGTGCTTGCGTGAGCTATAGCATAGGTTTACGACTAGCGATTACGGGTTTCGTCTTGCCTGTTCTTGTTGAATTTCTTTCTCTATGATTTACACAGAGGAAGCTTTAGTATGTAGCGCGGTTGCAGGTGGATCTGACTGTCGATGGAGCCAGCATCCAAATAAAAAGCGCACTCTTGGTACGTTACACAAACTCCATGGTTGCACTGAAATCTGCGCACAAGTTTCTTCTTCACTTCCCGAAACGAACTTGCTTATGCCAACGATGACCAAAATGTATTTACGTAAAGCATCCACAGCCCGCGTCTTTATATGGAGACCTCCTTTCTTCTATTGAAAAATGCTAAACTCATCGTTTCGCATTATGGAGTATGCTTGCCCGCCCACTTGCTTAATGACGCAATAAGGCATGACATCGTAATAATTTCACCGCTAGACACATTAGAGTAAATCTGCGCGAAGTAGCAACAGGGAAAGTTGCCGTCTAGTTGCTACTTCCCATTTCTGTGAGGCTCACAATATTCGATATATGATGACAAAACTAGCATTTACACGAGCAGTCCATACGGACAATGTGTAAAGCTCCTGCATATTGAGGAGAAATATTGGATGACCACTTATGAATCATTTCGCTTATTTTTATCGTGCCTTATGTTTTGCGTTTGCAGGCCTCTGAGTCAAATCCCGCCATCATAATGAAGAGGGGCTCAGTATCACGTTGATTGCGCGCCTCACCTGAATCGCATCTCGTCGTTGGCGGCGGCGCAATGTAGACACATGGCGGCGTCCTTCACTCTTAAAAAAATTTAAACCCTTTAGGGCGTACCTTGTCCCACAACCATAATCGTCATCGGTCTTGCCCGCGTTTCCTTTCTTTAACGCTGCGAGCCCGGTACTTCCCAGTCACGAACGGCATGCGCGTTATCAGTGTGACGCAGCATTCTCGACAGGAAAGTAGCCAGAGCCGAGTTTTCAAGAAAGGAAACGCCAGCAAGGCAGATGACGATTATTGTTGTGGGACAAATACACACCCAAAAGGATGCAACCGTTTTAAGAGTGTTGCTGTTGTAGATTTGAATGCATGGGCAAGGTCGATCCAAATAGGTTGCGAAGCTTCGAGCGTAAGCAATTCAGCAAACATTGTCACCGACATCAGCAAGGGCGGTGATTGGAACAAGCATTGGAAAAGATGAAATCGTTTTTTTAATTCAAGCGAGACACAGTTACATTCATTAACGCGTAATAAAATTCTTGGTCAATTTTACACATTCGTGAGGAGTTAAGGACATAGAAGTTTATTTAGTTTTATTATTACAAAAAAAAATACAGTTCTTTTCAGCATCCACCATTACGGAGGCGTTGACGCCGCGATCACTCTTAGTGCAATGTACCGCTTAAAGCGCGCAGAAAGGCGCGCTCGTAAAGTTCACCTCTTGAAATACGCCCCCCTCACACGTTGTGCTTTCTTGCTTCTCGAAGTTTGTCTGAATTTGGTGACGCGGGGTAACTTCATCACCCAAAGCACTCCACACAAGCCCTCACGAGCACTCCAACCTAAAGCTTTCGTCGGCCTCCAAAGAAAGTGTGTTTTCTGCAGGGGTGCGATTTCAACAACCGTACGGTTGGCTTCTTCCTGCATCGTTTCCGGCGCGGAATGCTCGATACGCCCATCAAGTCGAATGGCGGGTAATTCGAATACATAGCTTTAAAGGCAGGCCAACAAACCAAGTTTCGCGCTTTCCAAAACAAAACGACGTCACTTCTGTTTTTAACGCATATGGCGTCACGTTATTTTTTCTTCAGTCGGAATTGTTCCCTCCACATACAGATGGCGCTAAGCCCCATGAGCCGGCGATAAACCGCCACGATTTGAACGTATGGGCTCCTAAGGAAGCTTCGCTACCTGGTATATTTACCTTGGCATGGGCGCAAGAGTTGTTTTTGTTAACTCGATAGGTGAGCGTTGGAGCCTGTTTTGTGTGTGATACAAGCCGTGGTCGCTTAGTGCGTCAAGCTTTTCACTGCTGAGCTCAAGGTCGTACATTCAATAGCGGCCACGGCGATTGAATTTCGACGGCACCGAAATGGAAAACGAAGACGAAAAAAGAAAAAGAAACAAAAAGACGAGCGTGTAACTGGATGTGGGTGCACCTTAAAGAATCCGAAATTGGTAAAGTCGCTCTGAGTCCCTCATTAGGGCATGCCTTATAATCAAAGCGGGCTTTCGGCGCGTAAAACCGAACAATGCAATTTCTAATGTCATGAGCGAGCAATGTTTAAAAAGCGTCAGTCTCAGTCACTATATATATTGCGTGGGTAAGTGCTCTTATCCCACACTCTGCTCCTTATGCCACTTTCTGCTCCCTCCCCGTTCACATCACTAGAGCGGAGGAAGTTGTGGTTAAAAGGTTTTAGACCGGGGCGGCCCTTACGCCAGCTGTGATCTCAAAGTGGAGGTGGTTGCATTTACCATGGGTTGCTACATGCCCAGACTGCTCAGTCCCAGTGATGGATAGGCAGATGCGTACCACGTAATATGGACAAGTCCAGGCCTACAATCGGAATGCTCGCGTATGCCACTGCAAGCTTGCCTCCGCTACAGTGACACAACCAGCTAACACCACTGGGTGCTTGATAACAGATTCAACAAAACGCACTGCTTCAATTAGTACACTACACAAGCCTCACAACACACATATATTACAGACATACACATGAGGAATTAAGGGTTAAGAGCAATTCGTAATGGAAATAAAGAAACATATAAAAATGAAGTGCGAGAACATGTTACACGGTGTTTATCAACCATGTCTCTTAGTGCTTTGGGAAATTTCGACGTCACGCCGAGTTTGCATGAGGCGAAAATGAGGCTCATTTGATGTTTCCTGCATGGCGAAAATGTTCAGTTTGTAGCAGTGGCTACATTTGTAAAGAAAACTGGTCGCACAGACTGTCCCTCATTCCAAATTTCACGCATGGTTTGTACCATTACAAAAATTCATCGTTGATCTAAACAATGCACTTGATTCTATTGCTTGAAACGAAGAGGTATGCCGTGGTAATGCGTAGACGAAATCAAAAGCGTCCGATTTACCCGCAGCTTTAGCACTGAATTACGTATTCGTTCAGCGCGGGAGCCTTGTAAATGTGTTTCATGAAGGGGGCTGCAGAATTTAGCAGGCTTTCCGGGAACAACTATTACTACCCCCGATATTATATTGCCTTGAAGGACTGGCCCCTCACCAGGTCTGACCATACTGAGCTAAGAAGCGCACTGCATACAAGGCGCGCTAACGTTCATGTCTGCTACGTATTACTTTCTTATGCGTCGCGCTAAGAGCTTAAATGTTAAACGAGACGCCGTTTGCCGTTCTCCTCGCGGGCACCGCCCTTCTAGGCAGAAAGTCGACGTATATCGCGCAAAGGTGGCTACGTACATGGCAGCGCTGTGACGTCGCTAGTAGTGACACATGTCTTCAAATATTATTCAAGTCGAAATAATTTATTTGTTCGCTATGTTTCTTCAATAGATGACTTAGAGTTAAGAGAAATAATGAAGCATACACGTCGAATGTCCGCATGTTTTTATTTCACTTCGTGCCATGTGCCAAGAGAAGTACTTCCGTTTCGTCTGCTTGTTCCAACGTAACGCCGTTGCGCGCGTAGACAACGATTCTGTGTCGTGAGATGTATTACATCTCACGGCTGCCGTGAGATGTAATAAATTGCAATTACTACAGATTCGTGGATGTCTGATTTTCCCTTTGGTAATTACTTCTCTCCACCTTGCGGGTTTCTGCATAACTATTACGTCACGAAATAATTTCTAAAAATATCTGTGCTACTCTTAACCCTGCTCACAGTCGCTGCATTTCTTGGGAGTGAAATGCGAAAACACCCGTTTTACTTAGATTTAGGTGCATGTTAAAGAGCACCTGGTGGTCCACATTTCCGGTGTCCCCCAATAGGGCGAGCCTCAAAATCGGAACATGCATTCGGAACTTAAAACACCACGTTTATTTATCTCAACCCCACTGTTTTAAAGATTTGGCGGATGTGCATGTCGAAAGGAACGACTCCAGCGAATTTCACGGACATCCAAAGTAATCCAAATATCTCAGGAGTTAACCTCTATGCTAAATATTTTAAGCACGGAAACATCAATGACGTTCAGTATCGCCCGCCGTGGTTGCTATTGTGTCGGGTTGCTAAGCACGAGGTTGCGGGATCGAATACCGGCCATGGCGGCCGCATTTCGACGGGGGCGAAATGCGAAAAGACCCGTGTACATAGATTTTGGTAAAGGTTAAAAAACACGAGGTGGTCCACATTTCCGGAGTACCCTACTACAGCGTGCCTCCTAATCAGGTAGGGGTTTGGGCCCGAAAAATCCCATACTATGATTTTTGTGATGTCCAGTATTCGACGAAAGCTAGACCTAGTACAATGTCAGTGGAGCCAGTACTGTAGGAAAAACGCGCTACATTATCGCGGAACGGTTAAGGCCAGACGAAGGAATAAAGAATAGCATTGAAGGAAAGACCCGATATACAGTATAACGAAAAGCACGCTGATTGTATAGCTAAACGGTTAAGCCCAAAGGTATGCATGAATTTGTATATTTAACGAACGTGAACTGTGGTGACCATCGTCAATGGAGCCGCAGGGTAACGAAAAGTGCGCTCCTTGTACGGCAAAAAAAAACTCCATGGGTGCCCTGGAATGTCTGCAAAAGTTTCTATTCGTTCGCGAAGGATAGAAGGTACAAGCAATTTCTAATAAAATAATAATTACCTGAATTATCTGGAGCTTGCGTATTGATATTGAGATCTCCCTTAATGCTGTATAATATGCTAGCCTTCTCGTTTTCCTCTGTGGAGTATATAATATTGTCCATCCAATGCGTGGCTTGATCGCACACCAAGTCATAACATCCTAATTCTTTGACCGCTAACCACATTGGGCTACAAGTTCGCGAAAAAGAGTGGCAACGGCAAAGGCACCACCAAGTTGCTATCTGAAATTTTCGTCAGGCTAACAATATTCAACATATCATGTGAAAACTAGAATTTACATGAGCACGTCCTTGCGGGCAATTTGCAGAGCTCATTCCATGCATTTTCGACAAATATCGTTTGGCCATTTATGAAACGTTTAGCTCATTTTTACCTTGCGTTAAGGGCTGTATTTGCAGGTGCCTGAACAAGATGGCGCCACCATGGGAGGCTCAGTTTCGTGTTCATTGTGCGCCTCGTCTGAATCGACTCTCGCCGTCGGTGCCTGCGCGGTGTCGCAAAGTTGCAACATGGCCGCGCCCTTGCAGGTCCCGATTTCTCTGCATGAGCGCTGTGGCGAGCGTTTCTTCTAGAGTTGGTTATATTAACTCTAAAGCTGAACGTTGCAGTCTTTTTTACAGTTATACCAGCCGCGGTAGCTCAGTGCTTAAAGCATTTCACTGCTGAGTCCATTCAATCGCGGTCACGGCAGCCGACTTTCGATTGGAGCAAAATGAAAAAAAAGACAGAAAAAGGAAAGAAAAAATGCTCGTGTACATGGATTAAGGTACAGGTTAAACAACACTAAATTGGAAAAGCCAAACCGAGTCTCTCATTGTAGCGTGCTGCATAAATAAAAGCTGTCTTTCAGCACATAAAATCAAACATACCAATTTCCAGACTGAGCGAAGTTTCAAATGCGTCAGTCTCAGCAACGATAAAATTACCTGGGCCTGTGCTCTTATCCCACTGTGTGTATGGTTCTTCCCCTTAACCTTACTAGGCCGGAGGAGGTTTTGCTTAGGAGGCCTCGGGCAAGGGTCGCCCTTACACCGGCTGTGATCTCAAAGTTACACTGGTCGAATTTACCACTGGGTGGTGCTACCTCCCCAGACTGCTCAGTCCCAGTGATGGATAGGCAGATGCGTACCCCCTAATCTGTACAAGTCCAGGCTTACAATCGGAACGCTGTCCTCTCCTTCTGCAAGCCGGCCTCCCCTTTCAATGACGCGATCAGCTATGACCGCTACATACGTGATGACAGATTCCACAAAACACTACTTCCATTCATACACAAGACAGGCCTCACACAACCCACGTAATACAGATTACACACCAATAATTTAGCCTTCAAAGCAAGTTGTTATCGTATATAAAACATATATAAAATAAAGAAACGCTCAAACATGTTGCAATGCGTTTATCAGCCACGTTTTCCAGAGTCGTAGAAAACTTCTACGTCACACCGAGTTTGAATGTAGCGAAAATGGGGCTCATTTGATATTTAATGCATGGTGAAAATTTTAGGTTTGTAGCAGGGATTGCACTCGTGAAGAAAACTGGTCCCACAAACTCTCCGTCTTTTCAATGTTTATGCATGGTTTTGTACCATTTCTCAGATTTATTGCTAAACTAAACAAGGCATTTGACTGAATTGCTGTAAAACATCGGTTATGTTATGGTGGATGCACAGGTGAAATGAAAAGCGTCAAAATTACCCACAGCGTTCGTAGGTAAGAATGAATGCCAGCAGCGTACAATTAAGTACGCTGCTGGCACGCTGCAAGAAAGCGTACAATTAAGTAAGCTTTCCAGGGAGAAGTGTTACTGCCAGCGTGACTATATTGGCTTCAAGGTCGGGTTGACCAGGTCTGGCCAGCTTGAGCTGATAAGCGCAGTAGATACCACTCAAGCTGACGATCGCGTCTGCTAAGTATTGCATCATTACAAGCCACGCAAAGTGTTTAAATGTCAAAGCAAACGCTGTTTGCCGTTGGCTTCACGGGAACCGCCCTCCCACCGAGAAAGTCGACGTATATCGGGCAAGTGCACCTATGTACGTGGCATCGCTGTGACCTCGCCCATAGTGACACGTGACTTCAAAAATTATTCAAGGCGACATCCATCACACGTTTACTAAGTTGTTTCGATAGACCGCTTAGGGTTAACAGAAATGTTGAAACACACAAGCGGAATGTGCGCATGATTGTTTTTTTGTTTTGGCTTTTTTTACATCGTGGCGTATGGCAAGATATATGTACTTCCGTTTCATCTGCTTGTTCCCACGTCATGCAGTCGCGCGCGTAGAACGAAACTATGTCATTTTAAACCGTGTTCAATCGCCACGATTATGCTCTTTCATCATCTTACAGGTGCCTCGTTGCTCGTGAATATGGCACAGATGAAGTGTTGTCGTGAAGGAGGTGGTCTCGCCAGCTGCGCGGAAAGAAACAAACGCAACCGCTTCTGCGGGAGACCACCCTCCAAAGTGGACTCGTCGTCCTTTCGACAGGTTTATTGACACGCTGACGATACTTTTGACCAATGCTAAGAACTCTAGTTAGGAAAGAAGTTATACATTGTTGGAGGCCGCAAGAACAGTTTAAATCGTTTTCACGCACGATCCCGTCAACGTGGCGCAACATTTATGCGCAGTCACAGGAGCCGGCGTGCCGTCACCTTAAATTACAGTATTAAATACTGAGAGAAGATAAACGGCCATAGTAAAACGCAGTAAGAATAACACATAAGTGGCGCGTTTATGATCCCCCTGGACGCGACAATCTGCTGATAAAATTCAATGTTCTCATGAGCCACAGAGGAAAGTGGAGAAAAACTCGCCACCGGTCAATTGCCATACAGTGCATAGGATTCTTCGAAACCATTCCCGATGAATCTTATACCAGGGTGGAAAATATTGCAACACCTTCCTTATACTCCAATCTTGAAACCAAGACTGCTGCAGTTTAGATGTCGACCCACTCCATAATACACCACGCACACTGATGATATCCGCCGTAAACTCGTTTGTACCACCAGTCTTGTTTTGGTAAATGAAAACAAAATTATTGTCGTGTTGTTTTTTGCTGTCCTACAATTTGCCCGCCGACGTCCTCGCCTGCATTCCAACGCGTCCTCCTCAGTTGCTTCTTGCTGCTGTTGCAGACAGAATACTCTCGGTGCGTGCGTTTTCAGCGCGAACCTTCATCGCGGAAGTTTTCGCTTTCGTAGAAAATGTGCCTCTGTAAACGCTGTCTTCCGCACGCATTTACTCGGCGAATTCAGGCCTCTCCGTTCCCCGTCCCTTAGCAACGTTTAATGCACAAGCATGTTTTGGCGAGCTCCCCAACCCTGTCAGGCGAGAAGTTTACTGCCTCATTAATGTACGAAAACGCGCAATTTACAACTTTAACACATTTAGTCGTTGTGATAGTGTGAATACATATTAATGGTAGCGTTTAGCAACGTAGAACAATTTAGAGCAAAATAAAGATACCCGTAGGTATGCAGTCCTAAGAAAATGCATGGGAAAGTTT
The DNA here is from genome assembly GCF_038994185.2 of Dermacentor albipictus. Lineage (NCBI taxonomy): Eukaryota > Metazoa > Arthropoda > Arachnida > Ixodida > Ixodidae > Dermacentor > Dermacentor albipictus. Next base: position 73,727,783 of record NC_091829.1, on the reverse strand, counting down.
ATAGTATGGATAAAGCAACGAAAATTTGAGAGTGGGTGAACTTGAAATTTGGCCTTGGGGACAAATTGAAATTTGAAATGGGCCAATTGACATTTCTGGGTGAGCCAACTTGAAGTGTAGGATGGTCTAAATTTAAATTTCAACCTGGGGCAACTGCAATTTGGGAATAGACCAGCTGAAATTTAGGAACGAACCAACTGAAATTTGGAAGGGGGGTTAAGGTAAATTTGGGATTGGGCCAAACTGAAAATTGGGGTTGTCCCGATTTGAAATATGCATGTGGGACAAATTAATAGGGGTCGCTGCACTTCAATTTTGGGGCGTGCGAACTTTGATTTCGACACTTGAAATTTTGCGTTGTCAGAATGAAAATGTGGGGTTTGGCCAACTTTAAATTTCAGGAAAAGGCCAACTAGACTTTTATGAGGGACCCAATGTCTCTACGCGCTTGTTCCCAGCATTTTCAATTCATTGGCACGATTGCATTGAAGAAGCCGCAGGGAGCGAGAAATTCCGACAATTGCCTACTAGAGCCCAAGCATCCTTTGCCACAGGAAAGACCCTGGGCAGACGCGCATAAGCTTGGAAAATCAGGTAAGCAAAACGAAGTAAAAATGAACTCACAGCCGAGACAAACAATGCTTACGCATCAGTAGACAATTCTCTTAAATGTGTGTAGCTTTTTGGGAAGTGGTACACTCACAGAATTTTCATTTCCAAGTAATGAAAGCAATAACGTCTTTTGTAAATTATTTTCCAGCCAATGATGTGATGGAAATGCCCCGATGTCCAGTGCGCCCATCGCAAGTAAATTCTCACGATAGTTTCGGCCTTAGGGTTTCATAAAATAAAATTCACAGGGTCACTTGTGTTATCCCTAAAACCAAGGAGAATGGTCAGGTGCCGATACATGAAAGACGGACACATAACCGACACATCCAACTTGATTCATTTACTCATCCTCCTCATTCGCTTAGTCACTCCCTTATTTTGCTTCGCGTACTTCGCTTAGTTATGCCTCTTAATTATAAAGGACGCAGTTGTTACACCCTAGGTATTGGGTTTGAGCGCCTTAGCTGTGCCCTAATTAACTGTGCCTGAATTAACCTCACATTTATTACCACCAATGTTCGGGAGTTCGACTCTATAAAAGGATCATGGTTAGACACCAGCAAAATTATCAGCATTCCCAGCCATAATTAACGCCAAAGGTTGTTCGTTCAACTCCCACCATATGTAGAGGCCTCGTAGCCTTTTCGTACCTTTCGTGTCGTCACCGCATTTACGCTCATAGGCGACTGACCGATGAGACATAAGGCTTTCGCCTGAATCACTAAACTGAACCCTGGCGTTGCGATCATTCGGCCGGTATGGGAATGATGGACAGTGAGGGCATCTGTCTGATCTTCATGCTCGTGGCTTCAACCGTTTTAGAACGCCGCTCTTTAACGCTGCCCCACATTCAGTGTTTGTCGGAGTTAAAAACGCTGAATGTCGGTCGGCCTTCAGGTGCGCGTTGCTGTGCGCTCAGCATCGCGATCGTCGGCGTCCCTCGGCCTCACCGAGGGAGCGATAAGCGCAAAGGACGCAAGAGCGAACGCGGAGCAAAGCGGGGGTTGAAACACAGCAGTAGCGAAGAGAGCGCGAGGATGGAAACGGTGGAACTTAGAGCGAAAGCATGAGGCAGAAAGCGGAGGAAAAGAGCATGGCGGAAGGGTGTGGAAGAAAGCAGAGTGCCGCAGGAGACCACGACATGGGGCAACAGTGATGTAGGCCGTACTGTACCGTGACCTCATTACTAAGGCATGCAGCGAGCGCTTGGCGAGTGTGTCCACTGATACGAAATATGGAAACAATGCTCTGCCTTGTGCTTCGAAACCAGACGCGCGTTCCCGTGTTCCTGCTTTCTTTCTCGACAATGAGTGATGAACCAGTAGAATTCGACACGTTTAAAGAGCGGCGCTCAAATTTTGCATCATGGAGCATCGTAGTCATTCCATTCCAGCTTCATTTCATCATCATCATCATCATCATCTTCATCATCATCATCATCATCATCATCATCATCAGCCTAGTTACGCCCACTGCAGGGCAAAGGCCTCTCCCATACTTCTCCAACTACTCCGGTCATGTACTAATTGTGGCCATGTTGTCCCTGCAAACGTCTTAATGTCATCCGCCCACCTAACTTTCTGCCACCCCCTGCTACGCTTCCCTTCCCTTGGAATCCAGTCCATAACCCTTAATGACCATTGGTTATCTCTCCTCCTCATTACATGTCCGGCCCATGTCCATTTCTTTTTCTTTATTTCAACTAAGATGTCATTTACCCGCGTTTGTTGCCTCACCCAATCTGCTCTTTTCTTATCCCTTAACGTTACACCGATCATTCTTCTTTCCATAGCTCGTTGCGTCGTCCTCAATTTAAGTAGAACCCTTTTCGTAAGCCTCCAGGTTTCTGCCCCATATGTTAGTACTGGTAACACACAGCTGTTATACACTTTCCTTTTGAGGGATAGTGGCAACCTGCTGTTGATGATTTGAGAATGCCTGCCAAACGCACCCCAGCCCATTCTTATTCTTCTGATTATTTCAGTCTCATGATAGGGATCCGATACACTACCTGCCCTAAGTAGGTGTATTCCCTTACCACTTCCAGTGCCTCGCTACCTATCGTAAACTGCTGTTCTCTTCCGAGACTGTTAAACATTACTTTAGTTTTCTGCAGATTAATTTTCAGACCCACCCTTCTGCTTTGCCTCTCCAGGTCAGTGAGCATGCATTGCAATTGATCTCCTGAGTTACTAAGCAAGGCAATATCATCAGCGAATCGCAAGTTGCTAAGGTATTCTCCATCAACTTTTATCCCCCATTCTTCCCACTCCAGGTCTCTAAATACCTCCATTAAACATGCGGTGAATAGCATTGGAGAGATCGTATGTCCCTGTCTCACGCCTGTCTTTATTGGGATTTTGTTGCTTTATTTGTGGAGGACTACGGTATTGTCGAGCCGCTATAGATATCTTCCAGTATTTTTACATATGGCTCATCTACACCCTGATTCCGTAACGCCTCCATGACTGCTGAGGTTTCGACTAAATCAAACGCTTTCTCGTAATCAATAAAAGCTATGTATAAGGGTTGGTTATATTCTGCACATTTTTCTATCACCTGATTGATAGTGTGAATATGGTCTATTGTTGAGTAGCCTTTACGGAATCCTGTCTGGTCCTTTGGTTGACAGAAGTCTAAGGTGTGCCTGATTCTATTTGCGATTACCTTAGTAAATACTTTGTAGGCGACGGACAGTAAGCTGATCGGTCTATAATTTTTCAAGTCTTTGGCGTCCCCTTTCTTATGGATTAGGATTATGTTAGCGTTTTTCCAAGATTCCGGTACGCTCGAGGTTATGAGGCATAGCGTATACAGGGTGGCCAGTTTCTCTAGAACAATCTGACCACCATCCTTCAACAAATCTGCTGTTACCTGATCCTCCACAGCCGCCTTCCCCCTTTGCATAGCTCCTAAGGCTTTCTTTACTTCTTCTGGCGTTACCTGCGGGATTTCGAATTCGTCTAGGCTATTTTCTCTTCCACGATCGTCGTGGGTGCCACTGGTACTGTATAGATCTCTGTAGAACTCCTCAGACACTTGAACCATCTGATCCAAATTAGTAACGATATTGCCGGCTTTGTCTCTCAACGCACACATCTATTCCTAGTTTCTTCTTCGCTGTTTTTAGGCTTCCTCCGTTCCTGAGAGCCTGTTCAATTCTATCCATATTATAGTTCCTGATGTCCGCTGTTCTTCTCTGCCACTTGAACTATCTGCCAATTCTCTGCCACTTGAACTATCTCATACATGTCAGCAATGATATTGTCGGCTTCTATATATTCTTGCCAATTCATACTTTGTTCTTCATTGCTGTTAGGCTTCCTTCGTTCCTGAGAGCATGTTCAATTCTGTCCATATTATACTTCTTTAAGGCAGGTGTCTTACGCCTGTTGATTAACTTAGAAAGTTCTGCCAGTTCTATTCTAGCTGTAGGGTTAGAGGCTTTCATACATTGGCGTTCCTTGATCAGATCTTTTGTCTCCTGCGATAGCTTACTCGTTTCCGTTCTAACGGCGTTACCACCGACTGCGCACTCCTTAATGATGCCCATGAGATTGTCGTTCATTGCTTCAACACTAAGGTCCTCTTCCTGAGTTGAAGCCGAATACCTCTTCTATAGCTTGATGCGGCATTCCCCTAGTTGCCCTCTTACCGCTAACTCATTGATTGGCTTCTTGTGTACCAGTTTCTTCCATTGCCTCCTCAAGCCTAGGCTAATTCGATTTCCTATCATCCTATGGTCACTGCAGCGTACCTTGCCGAGCACGTCTACATCTTTTATGATGCCAGGGTTCGCGCAGAGTATGAAGTCGGTTTCATTTCTAGTCTCACCAATCGGGCTCCTCCACGTCCACTTTCGACTAACCCGCTTGCGGAAAAAGGTATTCATTATCCGCATATTATTCTGTTCTGCAAACTCTACTAATAACTCTCCTCTGCTGGTCCTAGAGCCTATGCGTAGGCATTCCCCCACTGACTTGTCTCCAGCCTGCTTCTTGCCTACCCTGGCATTGAAGTCGCCCATCAGTATAGTGTATTTTGTTTTCACTTTACCAATCGCCAATTCCACGTCTTCATAAACGCTTTCGACTTCCTCGTCATCATGACTGCATGTAGGGGCATAGTCTTGTACCACCTTCAATTTGTACCTCTTATTAAGTTTCATAACAAGACCTGCCACCCTCTCGGTAATGCTATAGAATTCCTGTATGTTACCAGCTATTTCCTTATTAATCAGGAATCCGACTCCCAGTTCTCGTCTCTCAGCTAAGCCCCGGTAGCACAGTACCTGCCCGCTTTTTAACACTGTATATGCTTCTTTTGTCCTCCTAACCTCACTGAGTGCTATTATATCCCATTTACTACCCTCTATTTCCTCCAATAACACTGCTAGACTCGCCTCACTAGATAACGTTCTAACGTTAAACGTTGCCAGGTTCAGATTCCAATGGCGGCCTGTCCGGAGCCAGGTATTCTTAGCAACCTCTGCAGCGTCACAGATCTGACCGCCGCCGTGGTCAGTTGCTGCGCGGCTGCTGGGGACTGAGGGCCGGGGTTTGATTGTTGTATTCATATGGGAGGTTGTGGCCAAGTACTGCACCAGGGTGCCCAATCCTGCTCTGGTGAGAGAGTGCGTTACTGGTTCTGGTCGCCGGGATCAGGCCGCACTCCAGGCCTGTTTGTGCAATTTTCTTAACACATGGTTTTTTTTGTTTGTATTTTCCGGTGGAGAATAGCGTGGCACCGCGATTTGAACCATGGTCCTCTTGTACCGGAGACACATACTCTACCGTCCCCGCAGAAGTTAAATAAAAAAATTAAATTAAGGGGTTTTACGGGGGGCGCCGACTGGTGCGGACGTGCAAACATCGGCTCCCGATATCATCAATGATTTCACGAGGTTATTCACGCTAAATCGAAGTGAATTGTGTACCAACGAAAGCAGCAAGTTACACGGATTCCGTGGATACCGGATTTATTTCGGTGGGTGGATTCTTTCTCAACATTTTCTGCATTCGAATTCTCAACCTCGTCGTTCAAAGGCGGGTAGGCCTAGGCCTAACACCGCAAGTCAGTCATTGCCGCAATGGAAATCGTCCCCGGTGAGACGATATCGCCGGAAGATGCGAATGACCCGGGCTGGATTGCGGCGTATAACCGCAAATCACGCAAGGTAAAGGCCAGTCAACCACAAGGAGCAAGTTCAAGTACTCGTGGCAGACGAAGGGACGGTGAGCGCACCGCCGGACCGAACAGCGCATACCAGCGCCTCGTCGCTACCTCGAGACTCCCTCAGCTACCGAGGGACACGTTCCGTATAATAGTGAGACCCCGAGACGGTCTTAACGTGGCCAAATCTACACCAGTGCAGGTTGAGCAAGCCCTGGCAATGGCGGCAGCCCTGGCTCCTCAAGACCTCACGGAAGACTCCATCTGCCCCAACGTAACTCAGAATATCTTCATCATCTGCACCCCCAGCGAACGTAATGCAAGAGCATACGCCACGGTGCAACAAATTCGCATGAAAGACACTACGTATCGGGTCGCAGTATACCCGGCGCCACCCGATGATACCTGCAAAGGCGTAGTCCGAGGCATTGACCTCGAGCTCAACGACTCCCAACTCCGAGAACTGATCGTCACGAAACGCAACCCCAACGCCTTGGAGGTGAAGAGAATCAAGAACACCACAGCCGTGACAATCCTTTTCCAAGGAATGCAAGTACCAAATTACATCTACTGCGGAGCAAGCATTGTTCGATGCACACTCTTTCGCAGACACACAGAAGTTTGCTACAACTGTGGCAACATCGGTCACCGCGCGGATGTCTGCCCTAACCCCAGTACGACGTGGTGCCGGAAGTGTGGCATCAAAACTCCAGCGGAAGATCACCAGTGTTCCCCTCACTGCACCCTGTGCGGCGGACCGCACCCCACCGCCGACAAGGACTGCAAGCGCAAGTTTCAGGTCCCTTACATCGTTCGACAGAGACGCCGCCGCAGACGCAACCGACGCGGCCGTAGCCGCTCCCAAGGACCAAGCGGCGCCAGTCACAGGGACTCGGCCGCCACCTCGGGTATTCCCGTAGCGACCACAAGGAGTCGCTCGGTCACGCCGACACCCGAGCGCCGCAGCGCCCTACGCAGCAGCCGCTCCCGCTCCAGGGGACGACGCAGCAGCCGGTCCTGCTCCAGGGGGCGCCCTACATCCGGCCCCACGGAACTGACGTGGGCCGACCGAGTACGAGGGAGACATCACCAGCAGCAGCAACGGGACGTTTCATCTACCAGACAGGTAACGCGGTCTTCATTGCCCGAGCATGAGAGCGAGATAGTCACAGCCCTACGACAGGAACTAGCGGGTCTCCGGGCCACCATACAAGTGCTTACAGCGCAGCTTAATGACGCAAAACAGGAGATTCAAAACCTTAAAGCTCCCAAACAAGCACCACCCCAGGAGACAAACGTAAAAGTTAGCACAGCCAAACGCAAGCCCCCTCCGCTCCCAGAGACGGAAGAAGAGAGTAATGCACCGCAAGACACCCTAGGCGAAATTCTGCGCCTCACGCGAGAGAACCTAGAAAGTATTCGTATCCTAACGAATCGTGTAGAGGTGGTCGAAAATAAAGTCGCCATAAAAATTAAAAACAAAGCTAGTCAGCCACAACAGATGGACACGACGACGCACCCCTCGTCACCAATAAATCCCCCGCAAAACCATCATGGCTAACACGACACGGGACACCTTAGAAATTTGGCAGTGGAATTGCGCTAGCTACGCGAAACGCAAATCCTCGCTGCAACAGTACCTCAAAATTCAACCCAAAAAGCCGCACGTAATACTATTACAAGAAACCCTATGTGAAACCCTCACGCTCTCAGGGTACAGCCCCGTCTCCCAAAAAGGAGGGGACGCCAGGAGAGGCATCGCCACGCTCGTTAATAGAAAATTCGCGCATATCGTGCATAACGTCCTTCCGAAAAACAGTCGCATCGAGGCGATCCTAATCGAGCTCGTACCTAATCGACTTCTAAAACAAAGCATTTTTGTACTAAACGTCTACAGCTCCCCCGCGCACTACAAACAATCTTTCCACGCGATCCTTACTAAAGCCACATCATTGGCACGAAACTCACCGCTCATTATCGCAGGGGACTTCAACGCCCCCCACCCGTCGTGGGGTTACCCCACAATCAAGCCTAGCGGCAACAACCTCTCGCGCGCGATCGACGACCTGTCCCTCACCCTGGTGACGGACCACAGGTTCCCCACCAGATTGGGTACGTCGACACAACGCGATACTACGCCGGACCTCACGCTACTCCGAAATGTAGCAAACTACACATGGACGAATACGCAAGAGAACCTGGGCAGCGATCACTTCGTCATACGCACAGAAATACCAAACACGGCGGCCCCACCCCGGTCTTTCACCCTTACAGACTGGGATAGCTTCCGCCAGTTACGGAAGGAAGACACGAACACGTACGATTCCTTCGCAGAGCTCCTCTCTGCGATAAAGGGCGACGTAGCTAGAGCCACGAAAACCATACAAACGGAATTGGAGGTCCCAAGGGTTGACCCTCACCTCGCACACTTACTCGAGGCCAAGGCCTCGATACTTGCGCGATGGCGAAAACAACGTCTCAACAGACGCCTGCGCAAACGCATCGCGATACTCAACCGAGATATCGAACAATACTGTACGGAGCTCACAAGACTCCAATGGCAGGAACTATGTTCGGCGGTCGACGGCCGCATGCGGACCGGAGGTAAGTGGAACCTCCTGAAACGCATGTTAGACGACAGCCAAACAAAGGACAATCACAGCCACGCGTTAGACCGACTTTTACACTTACATAAAGCGAAAGGGGGAACAGAAGAGTCCTTCCTGGCAGAAATCGCCAAACGTTACCTTCCATTAGGCGACGCTCACCCCAACGATTACCCGAGCATAAAGTGCGACACCACTCCCGAACTAGACGCTGCCTTCACGGAAGCAGAAGTTCGAGAGGCGCTACACAACCTCAACAGCAGATCGGCCTCAGGACCCGACGGGGTAACCAACCGAATCTTACGTAACTTAGACGACCAGGCCATTACACTACTCCTTAAAGACATCAACCACGTGTGGGAAACAGGAGAGGTACCAACGCAATGGCGCACGGCCACGGTGGTCCTTATCCCAAAACCCGGCAAACCACTTAACCTCGACAATTTACGCCCTATCTCTCTTACCTCATGCGTGGGTAAAGTAGCCGAGCACGTCATTCAAAACCGAGTGTCACGCTACATTGAGGAACACGAACTCCTCCCACACAACATGGTAGGGTTTCGACCCCACCTTTCCACGCAAGATGTCATGTTGCTCCTAAAAAGACAGGTCTTTGACGTTAAAACAAGAGACGTTCGAGGCATCCTCGCCCTCGATATCACGAGAGCATTCGACACCGTCTCGCACCGCTTCATATTGGAGTCTGTGGCAGGCCTCGGCCTCGGCTAGAGATTTCAGGAGTACGTGCGCTCCTTCCTAAAAGACAGAGAAGCCCGACTGCGAGTCTCACAACTTAAGTCGGACTGCTACACGCTGGGTTCCGTCGGAACACCGCAAGGCTCAGTCATCTCTCCATTACTCTTTAACATAGTGATGAAGGGACTCGCAGACAAACTACGAGACATCCCGAACGTAAATTTCGCTCTATATGCAGATGACATCACCATCTGGAGCCCGGGAGGCTCCCTGGCAGACATGGAGCAGGCATTACAGTCTGCCCTAGATGCCACGGAGGAGTACCTACTAGAGACAGGAATGAAGCTATCTTCCAAGAAATCGGAACTCTTACTATATCGCAAGTCTTGCCAAGGAGTCCGATACCTAACTCCTCTAGACGAACTTCCGATCGCACTACATACAAGTGACGGCCAACAGATTCCGCGAGTCGACCACATTCGCATTCTTGGGCTTCTAATCGAAGCCACCGGATGCCACGCACACTCGATCAAACACTTAACCGCCAAAACCGAAAATATGATCAGACTCATCCACAGAGTCTCAGGGCGCAGGAAGGGTCTCTGCGAAGATAACCTACTGCGCGTATACCACGCGTTCCTTATGAGCCATATTAATTACGTCGCCTCTGCCCACAACTGGACGAAAACAGAAAAGACGAAACTAAACACACTCATGCGCAAGAGCATCAAACAGGTCTTGGGCATTCCACAAAGAGCAAGTACAGCAAAGGTTGATCAGCTAGGCATGCACAACAACATCGACGAAGTGATCGAGGCTCAGACTCTGGCGCAAATACTCCGCCTATCCTCGTCCAAAGCCGGTAGACTAATTTTAGGCGAAGCTAATGTCTCCCCATCTCCCTATCTCGAACACGCTGTTACCCTACCGAGTGAAATTAGAGACAACTACAGAGTCTCACCGTTTCCCAGAAACGTCCACCCACTATACAACGTGGGTAGGCGTCGGGCCCGCGCCCGCGCGATTCTCGACCGCACAGACGCGGATCGTGAAGCCACCGCATTTGTTGACGCGGCCCAGTACGGCAATACATCAACTTTCGCGATAGCAGTTGTGGACGGCAACGGAACGTTACGGTCATCGGCATCGGTTAAATCGACCACTAGCGCTAAAGCCGAACAGATAGCCGTAGCCATCGCCATGGCAGACCCCACATTTACCCATGTCCTCACGGATTCGCGTGCTGCAATTCGGGCTTACGAAAGCGGCAATGTACCGAAAGAGGTAGCGCATATATTACTAGCGAGCTCAAACGAGTGCAAACGGTGCCTCTCCTGGTTCCCCGCTCACATGGGGAAGGACATCCACCCGCAAAAACCCAACCTCAATGAAACGGCCCATGACCGTGCGCGAGAACTTGCCCGCCGCGACGGTCCCACGGCCTCCGAGGGGCTGGACATTCAGTTCAATGACCCGCTACTCACATATCAAGAAATCACCTCACACTATCGAAAAGGCAGAATGAAATACCCGCTCCCGCACGCCAAACTCGAGCGCGCGCAGGCGGCCGCGTTTCGAATGCTGCAAACGGCCTCGTATCCGTCACGAGGCCTATTAAGCCACTACAATTCAGAAATCCCGGCAAATTGCCCAGACTGCCCAGAACCCTACTGCTCACTCTCGCACATGCTTTGGCAATGTACCGCGTTACCAGAGGGCCCTCTCTCCAGTGAGCCCGAATGGGAAGAAGCCCTCAAAAGCCCGGACCTCAAACTGCAATTCAAGGCCGTCCAGAGGGCCCAAGAACTGGCGGAGCGTCACCACGTTCCCGTCCCGACTTGGGCGTCGCCTACGGTTTCGGCCCAAGGAGCTCGCCGCGTGCGATCTCCAACGGCTTAGACCCCTCAGGACCTCAATAAAGTTCTTGACTGACTGACTGACAGGGGTTTTACGTGGCAAAACCACTTTGATTATACCGCACGCCGTAGTGGGGGACTCCGGAAATTTCGACCACCTGGGGTTCTTTAACGTGCACTAATTCTGAGTACACGGGTGTTTTCGCATTTCGCCCCCATCGAAATGCGCCCGCCGTAGCGGGGATCCGATCCCGCGCCCTCGTGCTCAGTAGTCTGACACCATAGCCACTGAGCAACCACGGCGGGTCCCGCAGGAGTTGTACGCCTCATTTAACATACAGTGGTGCCCTATTTGATCAGTCAAGGTTGACCAATCTGAGATTGGTTATACCGCACGGATGGCACTCGACTAGAGAACCTGGTATTTATGACTTGCACATGTGTCGTCATACCTAATTGAGGATGTATATATATATATATATTTTAAGAGGGTTCCCGTACAGTCATAAAATAAAGGAAAACACATTAAAAAGAAAGAAAAAAATAGAAAAAAGGGGAAAAAGGGAGCATGACAGGTGATTTGAACTCATGACCCTTGGATGTTGCCCGGAAAGATAGCTCAGTCGGTTGGTTCGTCAGGCCCCCGGTTACTTTGAAGCGCCATAACTCCTGCTCCGAGCATCATACTTACGTGGAAAGGGACTGATGTTGTCCGCGACAGGCGCGACAGTTGGAAGGCATACTTTCTTGGGAAAAAGGCGGGGGAAAGATGAGGGGGGGGAAATATGCGCTCACCGAGAGAGCATCGTCTGCACGAGACCACCACCAGGCACCTTACTGAGATGTGGGCACCTTACTGGCACCTTACTGAGATGTGCCTTTATTGTCCTTCAGTGCCTTACATTTCAGTGCAATCTATATTGCATATGTATAGTTAAGTAACACTGCGAATTAATTGCAACCAATCACTGAGGTCCTTAGCATAGAAATTATAAGAGTAAACTTGAAGTTTAATATCCAGAAGACAAACGAAATGTTCAGTAGTCTGGCAAGGAAGCAAGAATTCATGATCGCCAGTCACCCTCGACGATATGCGGAATAGTAGGTTTATTTAGGTCACCTACCCACAAAGCACCTAGATCAGGAGAAGGAAATTTACAGCTGAACAAAAATGGGTTCCAGTGATTACGGCAGGCGTTACCTCATTCCTGATTGGAAAGTTAACGCTTTCGCCGAAAAGATAAATGTACAACCTATACATTCTACCAATTCCAACATATAGGGCCGAAACTTGGAGAATAAAAAAGCGAGAACAAGCTAAGGACTGCGAAGAGAAGAATGGAACAAAAAACCTTGGGCGTAACGTTTATAGACAGGAAGATAACGGTATGGATGAGATAGCAAACCTCGATGACGTCAGGGGGGGAGGGGGAGAAATGAAGCTGAGTAGGCCTTGTATTGCCCAGGCCAGATAACCGGTGGATAATAGAGTTACAGAATGGGTAATAAAAGAAGGGATGCGCTGACGATGATGGCAGAACATCATGTTGAATGATGAAATTAGCAAATTCTTGGGCACAAGTGGTATTGAGCTAGCGCAAGACAGGGTCAATTGGAGATGGCTGGTGACGGTGTGCGGTGTCCGTAGCAGGTATCACCGGTAATGAGAAAAAAATAAATATTAACTTCCCGCCGGATTGAACCCGGCACTACAGCGCATGTGTGAGCTACTCCAGCACTGAGCCAAGCCGGCGCTGCCTAGCACCCAGCGGAAAAATGCGCGTCCTAGCGCGCAGGGATACACGCGATACGACATGCGCACCGCGTAGCGTCGATGTGTGCACAGTGTTCATTGCATTACTACACGAGGTAGAACGCCATGTAGCAGTTGCTTAGGTAGCAGTACAAGGTAGATAGTGAATCCATGAGGAACAAAAGCAAATTATGGTGGAGTATAGATATTGATGGAATGAAAAACATGTACGATATACCTGATTATTTCAAGCAGGCTAGGTGAGCGTCTCTGTGCCGTTTCATACGGAATGTTATTAAATCTTCATCATCATCATTAGCTTCGTATCTTGCCATATCACACGCGATGGGACACTCGCGCCGGGAAGAGTCGGTACGGACAATGTTTGCATTGCAGTTTCGCAATATTACAGTTGATGTGACCACCACTTGTTGCCGCTTTGATATGATAGGCAAGCAGTGAAGGTGGGAAGATAAATACTCAGGCTTCTTAACAATGTGCACAAACACATCCATCTACGGCCTCACATTTATTAGGGGAGCGCCGGGGAGTATAATTGGCAGCCTTTGAGAACAGCAACCTACCGATTTTTAGAGCAGGCAGTCTCGTCATTTCTCACTTTTCTGGCTGTCCGCTTCACGAAATGAAGAATGTTTGATTTCCAATCCTCATGTTAAAAAACTCAACTATATAGAAGCAATCTTCTTTCATCTAATGGCTTGTGCGTAGGGTCGGGTCTGCGAGTAGCAAGCGCACAGACTCGGCGAATGTGCTGGTTCTAACCTCATCGCCTCAGTGCGATCGACATTAGCTAAAGCTGTGTTGGTGGCTCGTGAAAACTGAAGCCTGTGCCGCCAACAATCCGTCACCACTTTCCAATCATTAAACACCCGTTTACAGCGAACCTAACTTCTGAACCTAACGACAGGCAACATCTCATTTTAACCTCGACCTCCCGGTCATTAACTTTGTCGCTTGCCATTATTTCCCAGTATGCTCTGCGTATTCAGCTATGTAACTCATAACACAATGTGGCCAATAGCTGAGGAGCAGGAAAAGTATCTGGCTTCAGGTGATTTAAAAAATATTCTGTAAAAATCTGCGCTGCCCCCGCCGCTGCATTTTATGGGAGTGAAATGCTAAAACACCCGTTGTACTTAGAGTTAGGTGCATGTTAAAGAGCACCTGGTGGCCGAAATTTCCCGTGTGCCTGAAAATCGTATCGTAGTTTTGGCACGTAAAACCTTATATTTAAGGCCTGCTGTTTCGAAGATGTGGCCGACGTGCCCAACTTCCAGAGGAGTATCTCCAACAAATTTCACAGACATCATCTGAACTGGAAATATTGCCGGTGTTGAAGTTTTTGGTGAAATAGTTAAGTCCAGAAGAATCAATTAAGTTCAGTATTTACCGAAAGCACACTATTTCTAAGGTTTCACAGTGAAACCCAGAGAAGAGGATTCAAAGGAACGAACGTCAGTGGAGCCAGCTGCCTAACGAAAAGCTCTCTCTTGGTATGCTAGACAAACTTCCCAGTTGCCCTGGCATCTCTACATAAGCTTCTCTAATGTTCCCGAAGGTTTCTGGGCAAATGCAAACAGCTATCAAAAAGTATTGACGTAACATATCCGCTGCTCGTGTCTTTATACGAGGATCTCCTTTATACGAAGAAACGTCTGCAAAGGTGGTTCAGAATTGTAAAGAAAATGAAAATCTACGAAGTATGCTGAAGCACCTCATAACTACGATACGTTCACTTCTCCGCGGACTGCAGACGCCGGTCGCTGAGACCACGCTACATGTTCTAGTTGCTTTGGGACCGCTCCTCGCGTCTCTACAATAAGCCATCATGGCATTATCTTTTTAAATCCAATAACGAATATCTGCGATATTGCAGTGGAATGCCAGAGGACTACGAGGCCGCCTCGCAGACTTTCGGCAATGGAAGGGTGTTCAAATACAAGTTTCCCGTGGCTGTAATATGTGAAGCAAACATGGCGTATTTAATACGCATATCTGGTGATGTGCCACTGTGGTCAATGAATGACGACAGTTTAAGCAAAATGCTCAGTTTTGTTCATCGAAATTTAACATGCCGTCGTAAAGACATTCGTTCACACGCTTCCAACGAGTTGGTTTGCATAAAACTGAAGTACAAGGGGCGCACATCCTCAGTAATTGGAGGATATATACCCCCAGCATCGAGCATACACAGTTCATATTTGCTGTCCATGCTGCAAACTTGTGCGAGTCCCCACATAGTCATCGGCGGCTTTAATGCCCACCGTCCCTTGTGGGGCTCTGATTCCACGAACGCCCGCGGTAGGGCCTTGGCTGATCTTGGGCTTATAGTCAAGGCTTGATGGTGATCAATGATGGCCAATGAAGTTAATCAACAAGTGTAAGACAGCTGGCATAAGGAAGTATAATATGGATAGAATTGAACATGCTCTCAGGAACGGAGGAAGCCTAAAAGCAGTGATGAAGAAACTAGGAATTTGGCAAGAATCAGATGTATGCGTTAAGAGACAAAGCCGGCAATATCATTTCTAATATGGAAGTGAAAGTTCAAGTAGCTGAGGAGTTCTATAGAGATTTATACAGTGCCAGTGGCACCCACGACGACAGTGGAAGAGAGATTAGCCTAGAGGAATTCGAAATCCCACAGGTAACGCCATGAGAAGTAAAGAAAGCCTTAAGAGCTATGCAAAGGGGGAAGGCAGCTCCGGAGGATCAGGTAACAGCAGATTTGTTGAAGGATAGTGGGCAGATAGTTCTAGAGAAACTGGCCACCCTGTATACGCAATGCCTCATGACTTTGAGTGTGCCGGAATCTTGGAAAAACGCTACTAGAATCCTAATCCATAAGAAAGGGGTCGCCAAAGACTTGAAAAATTATAGGCCGATCAGCTTACTGTCCGTTGCGTACAAAGCATTTACTAAGGTAATAGCAAATAGTATCAGCAACAACTTAGACTTCTGTTCACCAAAGGACCAGGCAGTATTCCGTAAAGGCTACTCAACAATAGACCATATTCGCACCATAAATCAAGCGATAGAGAAATGTGCAGAATATAACCAACCCTTATATATAGCTTTCATTGATTACAAGAAAGCGTTTGATTCAGTCGAAACCTCAGCAGTCATGGAGGCATTACGGAATCAGGGTGTAGATGAGGCATATGTAAAAATACTGGAAGATATCTATAGCGGCTCCACAGCCACCGTAGTCCTCCACAAAGAAAGCAACAAAATCCCTATAAAGAAAGGTGTCAGACAGGGAGATACGATCTCTCCAATGCTATTCACAGCATGTTTACAGGAGGTATTCAAAGGCCTGGAGTGGGAAGAATTGGGGATAGGAGTTAAAGGAGAACACCTTAGTAACTTGCGATTCGCTGATGATTTTGCCTCGCTTAGTAACTCAGGGAACCAATTGCAATGCATGCTCACTGATCTGGAGATGCAAAGCAAAAGGGTGGGTCAAAAATTAATCTGCAGAAATCTGAAGTATTGCTTAACAGTCTCGGTAAAGAACAGCAGTTTACAATAGGTAGCAAGGCGCTGGAAGTGGTGAGGAAATACATGTACTTAAGGCAAGTAGTGACCGCGGATCGGGATCATGAGAGTGAAATCATCAGGAAAATAAAAATGGGCTGGGGTGCGTTTGGCAGACATTCTCAGCTCATGAACCGCAGGTTGCCATTATCCCTCAAGAGAAAAGTATATAACAGCTGTGTCGCGCGAGTGGCGTCAGGGCGTGTGTTGTGTGACCCGCACGCTCTCCGCGAACTAGGCCCCGCTGCTGGTAATTTGTATATTTTTTAGTATGTCTCGGGCATAATTTTATTGTAATAAATTGAAAGTGTGTGTTGTACGAAGTCGCCTCCCGTCTCATGCCTCTGGTTCACGGTCGATCAGGCGTGGACCTTATCGCCGGTCAGCAGTCGAACCTTCACTAAACGCACGCGGGGTGGGTTTGTTGTCGCCCCATCCCCTCCTGTTCGGAGAGTGCAATTAACCCCACCAGCAATCTTTGACAAGCTGTGTCTTAGCAGTACTCACCTACGGGGCAGAAACGTAGAGGCTTACGAAAAGGGTTCTACTTAAATTGAGGACGACGCAACGAGCTATGGAAAGAAGAATGATGGGTGTAACGTTAAGGGATAAGACCAAAGCAGATTGGGTGAATGAACAAACGCGAGCAATTGACGTCCTCGTTGAAATCAAGATAAAGAAATGGGCATGGGCAGGACCTGTATTGAGGAGGCAAGATAACCGATGGTCAATAAGGGTTACGTACTGGATTCCAATGTAATGGAAGCGTAGGAGGGGGCGGCAGAAAGTTAGGTGGGCATATGAGATTAAGGAGTTTGCAGGGACGAGATGACCACAATTAGTACATGACCGGGGTAGTTGGAGAATTACGGGAGAGGCCTTTGCCCTGCAGTGGGCGTAACTAGGCAGATGATGATGATGAAGGCTTAAAAATAAATCGCCAATATATGTTTAATTTTAGGGAAAAGTTTTTTTACTTTTAGCCCGAAAGAATAAAAAAAATAAACCGATGTCTAAACTCATTTTACATTTTTTTCGCCAATGCTCGCGTCAGCGAACCGATGGGACTAACACTAGACGTGACGTGTATCTTGTTGCCAGTAACTTCATTTATGGGTAAACTGTTTAGTTTTCGCGAGGAATAATAAGATCAAAATAAAACGCCGTTTCAATTCATTTCACGTTCTTTTTTCGGTGCTAGCGTCAGCTAACAGAGGGGATGAACACTACGCATGACTTGTTTCCGGTTGTCAATTTTTGCCGAGTGTCCCTTCTTGATGAATTTATTTTTCTATGGTTAAACGGGTAAGGCAAGATGAATCCAGGAATCTTAGTATTTAACCAAGCGGAAACCAAGATGGAACTGTCAATGGAGCCAAGCCTAAAGAGAAGCGCCGTCTTGGTACGTCACACAAAATTAATTTCACATTGCTTTTGCTTTTCGGTGCTCGCGTAAGCTAACGGATGGAACGAACACTAGGCGGGACGTGTTGCCAATTTTTGGTGAGTGTGCCTTTTGCTTAATTGGTTTCTCTATGGTAAATCAGCTTTTGAGCTGAAAGTCCTGTTGGATGACTGCCAATGGAGCCAGCCCCCAAATGAAAAGCGCACTCTTGGTATATTAAACAAAATCCATAGTTGCCCTGCAATCTCTGCCTAAGTTTCTCGTCTCGTCTAAAACGCAACTGTGCTTATGGAAATGCTGATAAAACTGTATTTACGCAAAATATCCGCCGCAGATGTCTTCATATGGAGACATCCTTTTCACCTCGTGAAGAATGCAAGTCTTCTCGTTTTCGTATATGGAATACAGTTACTCTTTCACTACGTAGCTTGACAGCGCACTAAGGCATAACATCATGATTTTACCGGTGTACACAGGGTATTACATCTTCGCGAAGTGGCAATTGCAATGGCGACGCCAAGTTCTTCCCTCCAATTTCTGTCAAGCTCACAATAAATTATGCGAAAACTAGCCTTTACTCGAGCCCGCCCATACGGAAAATGTGTAAGGCTCATCCCGTGTATTTTTGAGAAATTCAGGATGGCCACTTATAAAACAGTTAGCTAATTTTTACCGTGCGTTACATGATGCCTTTGCAGGCCTCTGAAATAGATCACGCCACCAAAAGTGAGAGCCTTAGCAGAACGTTTACGGTCCGCTCCGCTGAGACCGAGACCGGCGTACCATAACAATTGGCACATAGCCACTGAGCAGAACGCTACCGGGAACACAGACGCGCCTGCGCATAATGGTCGCTGCAGCAGCGGAACATAAAACGCTGTCAAGGTTCCGTGAGGAACTCGATTTTGCGAAGCGTCAGGGTGCGTCTAATCGCCGCCTTCGTCGTTTTACAGCGTAGCAGAGAGCACGTAACTGGCGTTTCTTTGAGACGCGCTTGTTAGATAAGCGAAGTCAATGCTTTCTATGCAGCCAAATGTGCGCGGAGCGGAGTGTAAGCAATGCTCTGCTAAAACTATAATGAAGGCAGGCTCCGTATCGCGTTCATTGCGCGTCTGGTCTGAATCGCATCTCGTCGTCGGCGCATGCGCGGTGGCGCAAAGTGGCCGCATGTCGGCGTCCTCGGAGTTGCAGATTTTGCTGAACGGGCGCTGGAGTTGGTTATATTAACTCTAAACATAGTATGCACGTGTCGTCACATCGGCTGCTGTCGTCGGCTTCCGCACTACCGTCCGCCATCTTGGGGCAACTTATCAACAGGCGCGCGCATAGGCTGGCATAGGCCTATAGGTTCCCCAACATGGCGCTGCCGTAAACCGGAAGACGCGGAGCATCGTTGAATGACGTACATGCATAGGTGTACGTTGGAGCCTGTTTTCTGTGTGATGCCAGCCGCGCCAGCTTAGTGCGCAAGTCGTTTCACTGCTGAGCTCAAAGTAGTCCATTCAATCGCGCCCACAGCGGGTGAATTTCGACGAGAGCGAAATGGAAAAACAAGACGTAAAAAGAAAGAAGAACAATGCGCGTGTACTTGGTACTTGGTGTATGTGTATTGGATAAGCAAAGCAGGCTTTCAGCGCATGAAACCCAACATTATATCTTCTAGCGTTATGAGCAAGCAAAGCTTCAAAAGCGTCCGTTTCAGCCACTATATATATTGCGTGGCCTAGTGCTCTTATCCTACCCTTTGCCTGCTCCCTCTCCCTTCACCTTACTAGGGTCGAGGAGGTTGTGGTATGAAGGCTTCGGGCCTGGGTGGACCTTATACCGGCTGTGGTCTCAAAGTGAAACTGATCGCATTTACTCCTGGATGCTACGTGCTCAGACTGTTCAGTCAAAGGGAAGCACAGGCAGATGCAGCGTAACACCTAATTTGCGGAAGTCCAGGCTTACAATCAGAACGCCCGCTTCTCCTGCGGCAAGCTTGCCTCCGTCCGATACATGACAACACATTCCACAAAACTCTGCTTTAATGAGTACACTACAAAGGCCTCACATAAAAAGGGTGTGCTCGAACACGTTTAGGGTGTTTATCAACTATGTTTCCGAGTGCCTTGTAAAATTTAGATGTCGTGCCGAGTTTGCATGTGGCGAAAATGGGGCTCATCAAATGTTGAATACATCGACAAAATTTTAAGTTTACAGCTGTCGTTACATGTGTAAAGAAAGCTAGTCCCACACTTTGTCGCTCATTTAATTTTACGCATCTTTTGTACTACCAGCACCTATATTCCGAAAAATACCGAAAAAAACGAAAACAATTCAATATATTCTTGAAAAGAAGAACCTTACCATTTGTAATGCGTAGATGAAATCAAAAGCGTGAGATTTAACCACGGCGTTCGCAGTAAATTACGTATTCCAGTAGCGCGGGACCGCTTTAAATGTGTTTCATCAACGGGGGGCTGCTGAATTTAGTACGCTTTCCTGGGAACCTAATTACTACCCCCTATGTTACCTTCAAGGCCGGGCCCCTCACCAAGTCTGGCCAGTTTGAGCTGATAAGCGCAGTCGATACCACTCGAGCTAACGATCGCGTCTGCTAAGTATTGCATCATTACATGCCACACAAAGTGTTTAAATGTCAAAGCAAACGCCATTTGCCGTTCTCCTGGCGGGCACCAGCGTCCCAGCGAGAGGGTCGGCGTATAGCGCGCAAGTGCGCCTACGTACGTGGCAGCACTGTGACGTCGCTCATAGTGAGACGGATTAGAAAATTTAGCCAAGCCGACAGCACTTATTCGTTTACTATGTTCTTTAAATACATGACATAAAGTTAAGGTAAATAATGAAACGGACCCGCCGTGGTTGCTCAGTGGCTATGCATGGTGTTGGGCCCCTGAGCACGAGGTCGCCGCATCGGACCCTGGCCGCTGCGGCCGCATCTCGAAGGGGTCGAAATGCGAAAACACCGGTGTACCTAGGTTTAGATGCACGTTAAAGAAACCCAGGTGGTCGAGATTTCTGGAGTCCTCCCCATGGCGTTAAACTGGTTAAACCATAATTAATTTTTGTTTTACTAATGAAGCATGCAAGCCGAATGTCCGCATTCTTTTTATTTTACTTCGTGCCGTGTGGCAAGAGATGTACTTTGATTTCGTCTCCCTGTTACCACATCACGGAGTCGCGCGTGCAGAGAACGAAACTGTCTCATTTTCTCGCGTGTTACAGCGCCGCGGTCATGCTCTTCCATCCTGTCTCATCTGCCTCGTTGCTCGCGATTATGGCACTGATCAGATGTTCTCGTGCAGAGCGAGCAAAATCACACGCTGTGCGAAACGAGAGAAACAAAAGCGACCATTCAGCCAAAATGTGACAGAAAAAATAGAAGGCGGGACCGGGACGTACCCGTCAGGCCATCCTCCGGCCGTGGCATGGGACAACGCAGGGACGGAATTTCGCTTTCAGAGGCTAGGAAGGCAAGTGGAGAGAGCGTTTATTTGGGCGGTGAAGCTCGTCTCCTGCAATCACGGGTTAGCGCAATTTCAAATATTTCCTTCTGTGCTATTAATGATCCAATTTGAAGAATTGTTGCCGCAGAACGTCCCTAAGAGGGCACGTAACCACTTCCAAAGTATAGCCAAAATTTGCCTCGTGGCCCGGTGAGGGCTCCCTTAAGAAGGCCGCATATAATAGCCCTTGTGTAATGCGTGCTTATGTACCAGTGTTTGTAATAAAGAAGGTCCGAGTTTCGTCCAAAGGGCGAAGCACTCCATTGTGATAGTGAAATTTTAGGCACCGACGCATAGTGATGTTCGTAGTTTTTATCGGCTACATTGCTCACAGTCAACATTCTCTTACTAAATAAATTAGCGTGCACGATGTCACGCCCGCTTAGTCAAACATGAGCAACCTAAAATACTTGATGCCCTTCGCCAAATTTCGGGTACGGACCAGCAGGTCTAGGGAGCCACAAAGGGAGCGCCTTACAGTAACTGTATTTCAAGACGGTTCATCACAAGTAATGAGAAAAATTGAAATGTTGTGTTCCTGTGTTGTCAGAAGGCCAGTTGCACAAGAAAAGTTGACGACATCTCTCTTAGCGACATCTCTCTTAGCGTAGCAAGCCCCCGTGACACCTTTCCCTTCCTCTAATGTAACGATGTCCATTGTGTGCCCCAATGTTATGCGCACCTTTTTTTCCGCGACATTCCCGGTTTGCCTGCTGAAATAGGCTGTAGTTGAAGACCCCGTCATGTTCATGTCATTACCCTCGACTCCCTTTTGTCCCCTTCTATTCATTCTTTTGCTGCAGGATGCATGTAATGTTGTGGTTCTTCCCGTTCTGCGTCGAAGGGTTTACATAAGTCATGTGCAGAAACCACTGCCGCTGCAGGCAGTGCGTCTTACGCACCAGCATTTTTGCTAGTCAGTTTGACTCTTTAACAGAGAGCGGGGTTCCTCGAGAAGAAGGACGCCCGGGCTGTTTTCAAATTCCAGTCCTACTGGCTCCGTACATCCGCTTAATATTTTGCAAACACAATTAGCACTGCGTAATCCAGGCGCCCCTCTTATCTGTATGCCCCAGCCTTGTGAGGCACCCTTTATGACAATACTCCATATGTTTAGGAATACCATTCCACGGAAAATTTCAAAAAAGTCGCGAAAGTGGTTGATAAACTGCTGTCGCCTTTTGCTTTCCTATACCAGTTGAGGTATAAAATACCGCATAAAGAAGTCGCAGTTTTCCCAAAAGCCAAAGCGTTGATTGCGATAGAAAATTAGTAGATCAGCTATACGAAGTAAGAATAATAGTTTTCTCGTCCACGCATACTGGAAACATTGCTTGCTAGCAAGTGCGGTGTCAGGTCAGCGCGCGCAAGCAAACGTCCCACCTGTTTAGGGCGGACACTCGCTGTCAGAACGCTGCCAAGGTCGATCCAAATGGGTCGCGAAGCTTCGGGCGAAAAGAGGTTCAGTACAAATCGTCACCGACATCAGAAAGGGGGGTTATGGGAGCAGCGATTGAAGCACGACTAATGTTTGGAGGGAACGAACATTGGGGATGAAAAAAAGGGTTCTTTTTAATACGAGCGATACACAGATACATTCAACAAAAATAAAATTCCTGGTCAATTTTATATGTTCGTAAAAAATTAAGAAATTGTAAGTTTATTTAGTTATATTACTATTAGTAAACACATTTCATTTCAGTGCCCATCGTTACAGTGGGCGTTGACGCCACTATCACTTGCAATGCAACGCGCAGAAAAGCACGCTCGTAAAGTTCACCTATTGAATTACGCCCCCCCTCACACGTTGTGCTTTTATGCTTGTCGAAGTTTGTCTGAATTCGGTGACCCGGGTAGCTTCATCGCTTCTTAACCTGTTCGGTCAAAAGTAGCGAGTTACGATCACCAGATAATCCGTGTGGTTGCTTTCGTGCGACTGCGCTGGCCGACGGGCTTGGCATCCGACGAAAGGACCAGCACTCTACACCTAAAGCTTTCGTCGGCCTCCAAAGAAAGTATGCTCCGTGAAGGGGTGCGATTTCGGCAACCGTACGGCTGGCCTTTTCCTGCATATCTTCCCGCGCTGAAAGCTGGGAATGCCCATCAAGTCGAGTGGAGGGGCATTTGAATGTATAGCTTCAAAGGCAGACCAGCAAAACAAATTTCACGCCTTCGAAAACAAAATGAGGTCACTTCTGCTTTTAACGGATATGGCGTCGTATTATGTTTCTTCCGCCGGAAGTGTTCCCTCCACATAGAGATAACACTAAGCTCCATGAACCGCAGATGAACTGTCATGTTTTGTTTTGAGCGCATGGGCTCCTATGGAAGCTTCGCTACCAGGTAAGGAACGTAGACCACGTATGGTTCTCCAGATGTGGGAAAGTGGCTTTCGGGGGTCTAGTGACTGGCAAAATCTTGCCCAACGTCGAGATGCCAATCTATCCATGCGACGTTCAAGTTTCTTTTGTAGTCGTCTAGCTGTCCTAAGGTCTTCGATGGACTTTGTACGCCGGTAACGCCGCTCCGCACGACGACGGAGCGCACGAAGACGCTCCAACTCTATATCGAATTCCGTGTGTTTCGACGAAACCGTGACCGTGCGCGTGGCGTGTAGCATTGCAGACTTGATTGCTTCCTCTAATCCAGAGGACAAGCCCTCTCGACAAGCATCCTCCATGGTGGAAGTAAAAGTGGTCCAATCAATTAATCGAATGGTGTTCCGTGGGGTGGGACTGGACATTCCTTTGATGACAAGGTATGTGGGAATATGATCACTCCCGTGTGTCTCGATATCCGAAAACCATTTAACATATCTTGTGAAAGTCCTGGAGACAAAAGCTAGGTCAAGACAGCTGCCATAATTCACGCCTCGTATAAACGTTGGGCTGCCGTCATTCAGGAGTGAAAGGCCATGGTTACAGGCGAAGTTTGCAAGTCTTTGCCCCCTTGCATTTGTTTTTGCGCTTCCCCATGCTATATGGTGCGCATTAAAATCTCCGATGATGACATATGGGGCAGGGCACACAGACAAGATGTTCGTTGATCGTTTGGGATCAAAGATACTTGAAGGCGATATATAAACGCCTACAAGTGTAAACATGAGTATGCCCTTTTTAATGATGAGGCAAACGTATTGATTTTCATCATGAGGCGGAATCGGCTGGCGAACATAGGTCAGTTCTCGACGAATAAAAACGATGACTTTGCTGCATGCATTAGTTGTTGCGGATATAACAGCTTCGTATCCCGATAATCTGACTGGTTTTGACACATTAGGCTCACATATGACAATGATTGGGAACAAATTAGTATATATATACTGACGAAAGTCCGAAAGGCGTGATTTTAGTCCTCTTGCGTTCCACTGTATGATTGACGCTGCCTTGACTTCCTCTCGAAACGATGGGCGATGGCTGGCCATGTCTCTATTCGAGGGACTCAAGTACTGGGCTCAAGGCGTCCAGTACTTTCAGTGCATTTTGAGCAGACGTAGTTTGAAGGTTCGACAGAATCACTCGAATGGCATCTATGAGGGGACGCAGCATTGAAAGGACTTGGTCTGCTTTGGGCGTGGCATCAGCGGCAGGAGTAGGCTCCCGAGCGGGCTTGACAATCTGTAGTTCTGTGGGAGATTGCTGGCTCGGAAGCGCAGGCCATTCTTCTTGAGACAAATTCCTTTCAGGCGACTTCCATGTGCTGTTCAGCCCCTTTTTGTCCTGATTGGAGAATGTGGGTGCTACACTGGAAGTGGCCCTCTCCTTTCGCGGCTCTGCCTTTCTTGAGGAGGTTCGGTGACGCCGACGCCGACGCCGGATCGTTGCAGCAGCCTCCCTGTGTGTCGAATTGTCCCGAACCATTTGCTTGAGAACAGCGACCTCTTTCTTGATGCGAGGGCAGTCCCTAGACGAGGCAGCATGGGAACCATTACAATTGCCGCACTTTAGGACAGTAGCCCGGCACGTCTCCTCCGCGTGAGGTTCAGCACAACGGGGACACAGTATCGAGTTTGGGCAGACACCCTTGACATGTCCTAGCCTAAAGCACTGATGGCATTGAAGAGGCCTTTGTACGAAGGGTCGAACAGGGTGTCGGAAGTGACCGACTTTGACGTGTGTTGGTAAGCAATCTCCTTTGAAGATCAGTTTCACGCAGCGCGATGTTCCAAGGCGGCTCACACGCGTGATGACAACACCCTCACTTGCTGGTTTGACGAGGATAGGCAAGTCCGCGTTGGGAATGGCGACATCGATGTCATAAATGACACCTGCTGTGGATGCGTCATCCATCGGGATATATGAACGCACTTTGATGCGCCCTAGCACCGAGATTTGCTTCAGTTTTTCGAGCGCACTCCCGTTGGTAACATCGATTGCGAGGACATTTTTGAACAACGCTTCCCATTCAAGGCGCTGGCGCTCTACCAGGGGCGGCTAGAGGCTGATGTTGCAGAAGACTTTTGTGCAAGGATCGCTGGCCAAGCAACCGGTCCAGGCTTTCCAGCCCCCAGTCGCATCCCTGTTTCACGTGACGGCCGCATGGATCTTCCATTCATAATGGAGGAACTAGAAGCGGCTCTTGCTCTATGCAGGCGTTCTTCATCCGCGGGACCAGATGGAATATCCTACCGCGCCTTGAACAACCTGAGTGATGGCGCACGAAGAGAACGGTTACATCTCTACAACTTATCTTGGCAGGATGGCATGGTTCCCGAAGAATGGAAGATAAGCCGCTTGGTCCCTCTCCTGAAGCAAGGCAAGTCCCCACTTGAAACCACCTCATACCGCCCTATAGCGCTGGCCAGCTGTGTGGGGAAGATAATGGAAAAGATGATCCTTGCCCGCTTGGAGTGGTACCTGGAGCACTACAACATGCTACCGAATTGCATGGCTGGTTTTCGCCGAGATCGCTCTTCCATAGACAGTGTTGTTGATCTCGCTACGTACGTCCAGCTTCAAAAGTCACGCAAAAGATTATCTGCAGCTCTTTTCTTGGATGTCAAGGGGGCATACGATAACGTATCTCACGAGGCTATCCTCGATGCTCTTGAGATGGTTGGCCTAGGTGGTCGAGTTTTCCAATGGATCTCTCATTACCTTTTTATGAGATCGTTCTTTGTCTGTACCGGTGATGGTAAAACTGCACTACACTACACGTACCGAGGTGTACCTCAAGGCGGTGTACTAAGCCCTACCCTATTCAACCTCACACTCATTGGTCTCGTTGATCATCTGCCAGCAGCGATCAAGATATCAATGTACGCCGACGACATATGTATATGGACCTCAGGTGTGACACGTCCTCAGATACGTGCAAGACTTCAAAAAGCTGCTACTCTAACAGCTCTATACCTCCGCAACCAAGGTCTTGAAATCTCGTCAGACAAATGTGCACTGATGGCGTTCACTCGCAAACCAATGACACCCTACGCCATATCAATAAATGGCCAGATAATTTCTTATGAGAAGACTCACAAATTTCTTGGCATAATCATTGATAGAGATCTCTCATGGAGCCCGCACGTTACCTACTTGAAAAAGCGTCTGACAGCAATCTCCCAACTTTTCAAGTTTCTGGGAGGAAAGACTTGGGGAATGTCAGTGCATGCAATGTTGGAATTGTACAGGGCTCTTTTTCTGGGCTTCTTGAGATACAGTTTGCCCGTACTGACCAACACCTGCCAGACAAATCTTCGTGCTCTACAGGCTATTTAAGCTCGGGCTCTCAGGGTGTGTCTTGGTTTGCCAAAATGCACATCGACAGCAGCGACTATTGCGATTGCTCAGGACCAACCTATACAAACACACATTTCGGTAGAAGTGTTGAGAGTGCACATTAGGCACGTTGCCCGTGCCTGTTCCCATCATCTGGCAACACTACCATCAGAAAGGCCGCAGGCAGACTTTTGTACTACGATTTCGGAGTATTACACCTGCCTCCCATCAGGCTACACCCCCGCAACTAAGCCATCGATTCCTCCATGGTGTTTGGCTCGACCCGCAGTGCACCTCACCGTACCAGGAATCAGGAAAAAATCTGAGCTGTCATCACCAGCTCTTAAACAACTAACTCTGCTTCTTTTGCACGAGAGGTACGCCGAACACGTACATATTTATACTGATGGATCGGCAACTCTCCAGTGTTCCTCTGGAGCCGTGGTCTTCCCAGCGAAAGCCACCACCATCAGTTTCAAGACATGTCACCCAACGACACCGATGGCCGCGGAACTTGCAGCCCTTCGCGCTGCACTTCGTCTCGTCAACCAAGAACAACTTCGAAGGTGGTCAATATTCAGTGACTCCAAGGCTGCACTGCAATCTTTGCTATCGGCCCTGCGGCGCGGACCACACGAACAACTGGTATTTGAGATTAGAGAACTCGTTCATACCTTAACTGAGAAAGGACACCACGTGACATTTCAGTGGCTTCCAAGTCACTGCGGAGTCATAGGGAACGAACACGCTGATAACGCTGCTCGGTCGGCTCTTCAAGGGGACGAAGAGGAGCCGATACCGTTATCAAGGACCGATGCCGCTCGAAAACTTCGAATGATCAGCCGTCACATCACGTTATCCTTGTGGAACGCTGGAAGTTTTCACAACTACCGACTCCACCAGCTTGACTCCTCCCTACGCCTTTGTATTCCAGCTGGGCTCTGTCGTCGCGAAGCTACCCTGCTTTGCCGCCTATGGCTAGGGGTGGCTTTCACCAAGTCTTTCGCTTACCGAATTGGATGGGCCGACGACGCCTCGTGTGAGGACTGTGGTAACGAAGAGACTTTTCAACACCTTCTTTGTGACTGTCCTCGATATAATTTACAGAGACAATCACTTGCAACCGCGATAGCGCGTTTTGACCACAGACCTCTCACAGAGGAACTCATTTTCAGATACCGCCATCATAAGCCATCGCAGCAGAGGGCGACGAGGGCACTGTTGCGGTTCTTGAGGGCGACAGAACTGGACAGGCGACTGTAGCCTGAACAAATGTTAATGTTGCTACAAGTGTCAGTGTGCTGTGCGATGACAGTGTTCGGTGACAGTGACCGATTTTGGTTGTGTCTCTATGCTCCTTCTTTTCCTTATCTCTACTTTGTTTCCACTTTACCTCCCCCTCCCCTCTCTCCCCAGCGTAGGGTAGCCAACCGGATTTTTTTTCTCTGGTTACCCGTACAAAAATGAGTGTTGATTAACCATTGATATATTATTGGGGAATTGTTGAAACAACTGACTTCAACAAATTTTCAAGAGCAATTGAGTTCACTCAACTTTTTCACAACAATATTACCGTTGAGTGTTCTCAATAAACAATTTATTGGGTCATTTGTGTTGATTTTTCTAGTTGTTCTTTTGTTGTGTAGCAGTTGAGTCCAGTATACAATAATTAGGACTCGCATATGAAGACATTCCAACATGGTTTGCGATGAGTTCCAACCTCATTCCTGTCACTTTGCGGCAGGTAGGTTCTTCTTTCGCCTCGCTTTCATTAATAGAAAATTATGTGTGACCGATGGGGTGGAATCGAACGTCGGCCGTCGAGCCCGGTACTCTAACCAATAGGCCACGAGCGCGCGCATACTCCTCTCATTCGAAAGCCAGTGAGCTCTGAAATGCTTGGCGTGTGCACCGCGTGCCACTTCCTGGTGCTGTCGCTACAGCTGGCGCTTTGAAGCGCCTATCTCCGGGACCGCCCCACTTTCGTAGCCATTTTCGCTACGTAAAAACTGCAACGTTAGACTAGATTCATGACCGCCCAAGTTCATAACCATTTATTTCTTCGCCGGTGTACAAATGCCATCGTCGTTTTAACATACACTAGATGACATAACCATTGGTACGATCCGAAATGAGCACGTTTTGGGGAGCAGAAGAATGCGAAATTCACTTGCCAACACGGTGACTACGCGCATGTGGAGACACGGCGGCAGCGCGGCCGGCGATAAGACAGGTGCCGAGAGGCGACGACGCTACCTTCGAGCATCGGACGCACTGTGGGAACCGTAGGATGCAAGCGCGCACACGCTACAAACATACACGGGTGAGGTCTTCGAATTTCCTGCGACGTACCCTCTGTCCGTAAAGCAAATATAGTTTTTGTCCAATGTCCGTGGTACTAGAGATCAAAGAATGAACGCGCTTTGAGATCGCAGCGCGCAGCCGCTATAACCATTGACTTCAAAGAGCTTCAGATTTAGCAACAGCCGCAACAGTATCACAGCTAATCGCTGTATCTGCGGCTGCTCCCGTTTCTCGCTTTGCAAGCAGCACGCGATTTACTTGAGCCTCGCCGAACGGTCGTCCTCTCCCAAGCCTGCAGGTCTCGTATGTTCAGTTAAGAACACCAAAGGGAAATGAAAGAAATACAGGTAACGGACTCTTATTGTACCTTACTTGTCACCTTGTCATCTGCAAAAACGCTACAAACTGTTTTAGAAGCTTTATTTTTGTAAAAATAGCAAAACTAGTAGTAATTTCTATTTCCAGGTGGCGCGACAAACGTTAAGGTAGCGTTCAGGTGTGTATGTGTGCGCGCAAACGGGCGCAACCGAGCTTCGTTTTGCGCACACTTTTGCAACAGTACACATGGTTACCGCTAGTTTCGTAGTCGCATTTTTGGTCGTAGTATTTATTGTTTACGCTATAAATTAGGTAGTTCTTAATAATTTATGAAGGTTAGCTGATAAAAAATTATTGCTAATTAATTAGTGGTTCTTAAGTGCCGTTATTTTGTGTTTGAAAGGTTTTTATAACTGAATACGATAGTGAAACCATGTCAAGCTGTGAACGGCTTTCGGACTCAGTTATTCGGTTGCAGTTGTGCGGTAGTTCACGCCTCGTGCTTCTTGATGAAAGTATTTTCTTTTCGGACATCATGACGCACATTTTAGTGGAATGCTTTAACGACGATAAGTGGGACGTTTATCCGGTGAAGTGGTTGGCTCACCCAACAACTAGTCTTCTACTGATGTGCGAGCCTGACGGTTTTGATGAGTTGCGCGGCAGAGGCCATGATGCCTGTTGGAGAGAAGGCGCCCCGAAGCAGTCGCAGCCGCACTTCTGGAGATAGGTAAGTAATCTCGTTTTCTTGGTCACGTAGCCTTCTTTTCTATTTTGACATTGACGAGCGTGACATGTTAAGCACACCGTTCACTTTCTTGAAGCAAACTGCATGCCCCGGAGCAAATGCGCGCGATACTAACTCTCGCTGCCGCCGTCACTTCGTTTGAAACAGAAACAATGGTAGGCGAAGAGGCAGCGGCGCCCCATGTGCGTAAAATTGCATTGCTTCATTTGTTCCTGTCTAATAACGTTTCCTTCATTTGTATGAGAGAACACAATTGGAACATAAGGATCGGCTTCTCTGCGCAGTGATAATTTTGTACAGTTGCCACGTAATTTTTCATGGGGGCTCACGTATGCCGTCTAAGCGCTTGTTATCGCGTTCCGATACGTGAGAGGCGCGCTGCCTTTCAAGGTATTTAGGCAGGCACTACGAGTTTAGGAGAACCGCGACAAATAATCGTGCAGCAGGTGTGCAGCTGTGCTACGCTTGAACCATACTCGTACCGGAAGGCAGTGTTGCACTTCACGCTTACGCATTTCGTAATTATGGCGGCCTCCGTGGCAATTTGGGGATCGAGGTCGTGGATACGATCCCTGCAGCGGCCGCATTCCAAAGGAGCGGAATGCAAAAACGCTCGTGCATTGTGCATTGTATGCACGTAAAAATTTCCAGAAAGTCAAAATTAATACGGAGCCCCCAACTACGACGTGCCTCATAATCAGATCGTTGGTTTGGCACGTGGAACATCAGAATTTTTTTTTCCGTAGTGGCTCATCGTATACCATACGGTTAGTGTGATCACCTTTTGTGCCGTAGCGGTTAAGCGCGCCTCGATTTAGGTTGCGTCTAATGATGCGGCGCACCGCGAAAGATATCTCGCCTCTCTGGGATTTTCGGAGAACGGCCAACCGATTAGTCACAGCTTCCGCGCGGTGACTGTACATGGATACACAGCGCAAATGAACAGAGGTGTGGTGACGTGGTCAAAGAACACAGCCGCCGACGGGCTCACCTTATCGTCTATCACCGTCAAAACTACCGCAGTAAGCATCTTTATCTAGCGCGGCGGTTTGCCGTTGAAGACGTACTGTACAATTTTAATAAGCGATAACCGAAACATGCCACCGTTCTCTGCTGCCTCTTTGAGTTGGACCGATCCGAATATGGGTTGTTTCCAGAAGCGAAAGGAGCGCCAATCGGCGCGTTGTCGCCTCGAGCTAAGCGTCGCACTCTAGCACCGTTTGCGCGGTGAAGAATGACGCGTGCATGAAGCTAGCTCACTGCGCGGACGCTACCGCGCAACGCAAGGGCGTGTACGCGACGTTCTGCACACAAATCGCGCGGGATGATCGGAGCCACGCCGGAGTGCGGCTAGCTTCAAAGAAGCGGTACATGTTCTCACTCGTACAGGCACGCTCACGCTCGCATCGCTCTCGGCGTATGTTTAGGTCATCCCTTCAACTGGACTTCTACCAAAAGATTCGATATCTGTTTGGTATGGGTTATGCACTGTCGCGTGGTCTTTGGTTCTGCGAGAGAGCCGGGAATATTTTCCCCACTGTGAAACATCGCTGTGCGTGTTTTAGCTAACATTTACCGTAGCAACCCATTCCTTCCTTTTCTCGATGGCACTCGTAAAGAGTCCCAAATTTTTACTTGTCAGTATAGTGTGTACTTTAGTGTGTACGTGTGTATTTCGTGCGTAGTTATGTGCAGTGCGTGGCAGATTCTTAATCCGCGCAATCTCATTTTCTGTCCACATTCCCTTCTCACAGGTTACGTATGCAGTAAATTCCCAGATGCTAAAGTGTTCTACGCCAAAAGCACCTTGGCGTCGTGCAGGAGACACCCGTTGATATGTGGCTGATTCACTAGCACGCTCGCATCAAGTGGGATTTTCAACTATTTTTTGTGTTACTCTGTGGTGTACCAGCTGCTGCATGGACGCTGTGAAGGCTTACTTTCAATTTGCTCTGGCGTTTAGTAGTAAAGGATGGGCTACCTTTTAAGGGGACGCATTTATTTGTGTTTGTGAGAATGTTTACCAGTGTAACCAAATGATACGTGGGTACTGTAAACAGCAGCACGAACAGAGGTGGACGACGAAATAGGTAGGAGTACACACGAGCGCAAGCTCTACTAAATGTTTGCTTTTGATGACAAAGGTATTAAACACACTGGTCAACTTGGCAAAGGTAAAAATCCGTGCGTGCGTGGCAGAAACAGCCACGTGCGACAAGAAAAAAATATGAAAAAGCCATGTCATGTAGAATAAACGTGCGTGAAAAACGAGAACTATCGGTCAAATCTATTGAAAAAGCGAAAGATTTGTCCGATAAGTGATACTACCCAGCGGGAAATACTCTTTTGAGAGCAACTTTTTCCCACTAAGGACAACAGATAACTTGGTTACGCAATTGTTTCGTTTGTGATCAATAAATATTGCTTCTGGAACTCCTCTGGTGTTGCGGTAAAGAGCAGAAAGAACGATTCTTTCATCACAGAGACCAGAACACAAAAGGACTTACGGAAGCATTATTTATTGATCACGAAGAAATATTCATAAACAAGATTTCTGTGACCCTTAGTGGGAAAGAGTTGCTACAGTACTTCTCGTTACTATCGCTTACAGGAGAAAGCTTTCAGTT
The DNA here is from genome assembly GCF_038994185.2 of Dermacentor albipictus. Lineage (NCBI taxonomy): Eukaryota > Metazoa > Arthropoda > Arachnida > Ixodida > Ixodidae > Dermacentor > Dermacentor albipictus. Next base: position 73,694,905 of record NC_091829.1, on the reverse strand, counting down.
TTCATGTTTTTGTTAGTTTTTGGCGCACATGTTTTTCTACAGGACGTATTTCGGTCCTTTTTTGTTGTGCCGGGCTGTGTATGCTGCGCATCCATGGCTTTTTCTTTGTGAAGTTGGCCAATGTGTTTAAAATCTTCGTCTTCACGAATAATTAAACTTCTACTTTAGTCAGCGTTCATGTGTGTTCCTACCTTAATTCATCCTTCTCGTCTCTGTTTGGGTGGTTGTGAAATATAAATGTACACCGAATTGGCGAAGTGTCCATAGAATTGATACATGAAGTTATTTGCGCTGTTCATTTCAGGAAGAACGCTATAGGGTCTTATCTTCTCTTTGTTTTTGACACTGAGTACATTTTTCTAGTTCAATTTCAAGTAGTCTAAGGAAGCCAATAAGAGTGATGGTAACTTCCTTTGTGTGTAAGATTTATGAATTTCATCCATTCAAGGCATGACATGGCACATGCCTGATTGTAGGTTGCAAGCATTCGTAGTAAGATCTACTTTTCGGTTCTCATGACGCTTCTTTGTACTGCGCTGCATTCTCCAGGCACATGAACCCTTTTATGCTCTAAGTGCATGCGTTCTTTTTCTATATGTTGGAGCGAAAATTGTAAACTTGAATATGCATATATATCATTTTCCATGTAATCTTTTTCAACATGGGTGCGCTGTAGCTCCCTCTGTCTTTCAGTTACTGCTTCGTCCCAATTTTTATGCAACCTTTGTATATTTTATGCAGCAGAATTCTGGTTCTATTTTAATAACATTTTATCTGTGAAATTGAGGTAATTGGTGTTTCGTATATGGTTTATTTGCGCTTTTCACTGTCTCAGCAATCGGGCTGTCTAGTCATTGGAACCTTTTCTCATACTGTAAGACTATTTCTGGGGTGCTTGATACTGAAAGTGCAGGTGACCATTTATTTGGCTGCTTGGAATTGTGTTAGCCATGTGTTACTACCAATTTTCTGTGCTAAATAATTATTTTTTCTCTTATCGTTCAAGGTATTAGCCTTTCCTTATCTCTTTATTGACTGAGGTAGCACTTAGTTGCTGGGTATAGGAAAAAAGGCCCCAAAAAGTGCTTTAATTAGCTTTGTGCAAGTCCAGAAATATTACCTGAAAATGAGCTCACTAAATTGAGGAAATGCCACTAACGAACTCCTCTGTACCCCAAATTAACATAATCAAACGGCGTACTGTTTGTTCTTGACTTGTACCAGGGGATAAGCTGCTTTCATTACACAAATGCTTTACAAGTTTATTTCTGAAGAAAGCAATCCTGGCTTGTCATAAACACGATTCAGGTGTTCATCATGCCCGACAACTTTCTAAATGATGTCTCGTCAAATAATAGCTAAGTTGAGTGATGTTATTTTATAAAATAATTGGGCAACATGAAAAAATATATATCTCGAAAACAAAGCTCAGGCAAGTCTACTTTGATACTTCATTAAATTTTAATGACGGTGAAAGACGCGTGCTAAAGGTTGTATATATTTACCTGAAGTCATTCGTTTCAAGTTGGTTATTTTGCCTTCTCACAGTCAGCCGTAGCTCTTCCTGTGATGTGTTAGTGTGCGCAACATTTTAATGTAACATATTCAGATGTCTTTTGTGTATTCACATGCAAGCAGCTCCAAGTGTTCATGTGTTCAAAGTTGTTTGTTGCAACGGTATGCTTAAGCCCTGCCTTTTGAGTCGCTTTGCCTTCTAGTCATAAACTTCAGTCGAAAGTGAAGAGCACAATGATCGTTTTGATTGGATTCATATGTATAGGTTTTTTCAAATTTATTTTACTGCTAAAGTGCTGTAGGTACTAGCCTGTGTCTCCAGCTTCGATGTAGTGGTGCCTTATGTACTGTAATAATGTTTCACGTGCACACATCTTTAGTGTAAATAAAGGTACTTCAAGTTGATCAGTCTCTCTTTTGATTTTGTTTGTGTTTGGGAAAGTTATGAGCAGGCACCGGGGCATGCAAGTGTGAACAGCGAAGCAATTTCAATATATGAATAAAAATACACTAGCCCAACGAAACGTCAATCATATTTCAATGGCGACTTCTGAAATCTCAATGGCATCTCAACTGTGGCACGATATGCTTTTCAATGCTGTGGCAATAATAACTCAACAACAGGTCAACAGAACTACCACAACGTTAGTTTAACGCAGTATCAATGGTAACTCAACAACCATTCAACAAAACGAACACAACGGGCCGTCTAAGCACAATGGACTTTCAATGGTAACTTAACAATTATTCAACATTGAGGTACCCAATGGTGTTTCAATTCGATTTCAGTGGCCAATATTCAAGAGTGCTCAACACTCAACTCAACAATTCTCCAACATACTCTCAATAATTCCTCAATAAAAAACTCAACATTGACCAACAATATTTCAATGCCTTCTCAAGAATTTTTTTTGTACGGGATAACCTCCCTGCCTTTCCCCTTTCCTCTCTCTCTCTCTCTCTCTCGCTACCAGGTAACTATTTACCTTGACGCTGCTGTCAGCAAGGGCGGGAGCTGCGGCGAGCGAAGTGCCCTTTCCGCGGTCTGTCGCTTCAACGCAAGGGCGGCGAGAACACAGTGTGCTCAAAGGTATGAGCTGTACACTGATTCCTTGCAAGATACGGCGCGCGCCCATTCGCGCGGCTATGCAAAGTGCGAACTTGTTGGCGGAGGCGCAGCCGCCCTCCCCATTCCCTTTCCCTTTCCATATATGGCGCGCGAAATTGAGGAGCGCTCGCTAGTTCCTCAGGTGCTCGGTCAAGAAATGCGCAGGTGCTGGTCGGAGCACAATGGTGACCCCCGCCTCTCCATCTCATCTATCTTCCCACGGCCTTTCTAGCGAAGAAAGACTGCGCGTTCGCTCTCCGCTTCCTTCCATCGAGCGCGACAGATCGAGCCGTGATCACCGTCTTTCCTCGCCTGCTTTCACTCGCACATACAGAATACCACGCCCGGCGACAGTGTTATCGTGTTTCGACTTTAAAGCGACTCTATAATGTGGAGTGTTCAAATACCAATGCAGAAAGCTCGAGAGGCTTGTTTCTTACCAATAAAACACCTAATTTACGAGAAAATTGCATCTGAAGCGTCCCAATACCTTTTTCGAAATTCAAATCTCCCGCTAACAAAACGAGGTGAGTGGTGACATTGCATACTCCATCACCCCCGTTCGCTGAAACGGGGGGGAAAAAATGAGTGAAAAAATGAGTGAAACGGCGCCCTACAGACGGCGGTATACCGAGCCAAGTCGATTCACCGCTGAAGCTGCTTTTTGGTCTAGTGGCGCAGAGCATTCGGGCATCCCGCGACATCACATGGAAGTGGAATTCTCTGCTACTAGAAGTTCGTGCGAGTTTCGCGATCGAGCAAAAGCAGCGCAGCACCACGCCATACCGAAACTACTGAAACGCTAAAGCCTGGGCGGTGCGCAGTTGAGCAAAAACGAAACTTTTCGACAACCCGTGTCGTTGTCCAGGATATTTCAATGCTTACATTTTTTTTTTCGGAAAGTGAAATAGAACTGGACAAGCAGCGTTTTATTTCGTCTTATAATACAATACAGGAATGTTTTTTTTGTTTTTTTGCAACGAGTGCTTGAATACGAGGGACAGAATTTAACTGAGCAGTGATTTCGTCTTGTCCAAGTAGTTGAAACTCCCGGGGGAGCCTCTAATCGTGCCAGGCATTTACCACAATTTCTCGATCATTAGGGCTCTGTTCGCGATAATATTGAAGGCTTAGATATTATCGAGCCCTAATCTATCTCAGTAACTTGATTTAGTATTTATCTTTCGTGCGCCTTTAAGCCGAGATAACCTTGAGTACATAACCTTAAGGACGCGCACAAGTTCGCGTCCGTGCGCTTGCCCATGCGCATGGAGTGCGGCCCGGCTCGTACGCGTAGATACGGGTCACAATCTGTTTCAACGGTTTCTGGTATAGCGATTCAAAAACGGCCACTCGCAGCTACACAAGAGGACTGATAGCACCCCAAGCGCAGAAGATACTATTTGGCACTCCTCCCTCAAGGCAATGCCACTTCCACATCATCTGGGCCCCCGGTCACTCGGGTCTGGCTGGAAACGAAGCCGCCCACGATGCCGCCCGAGCTCTCGCCCACCGGGCGCATCATCCTTCTCCTGAGTCTTCCGATCCTGACCAGCCTTCTGTTCTGCATCGCAGTCACGCGCGGTACCAAGTGGTCACGTTCAGAGAAATCCTCCTCCACTACCGCAGAGAGTGGTTAGCTACCCTCCAGCTCACAAAACACTGAATAAATCTCAATCCACCACTAGGCAACTACTTCAGACTCCAACTTTCCCGAAACCCGTGCTGTACAAACACGTTTACCCCGATGCATACTCCCCACTCTGCAAAGCGTGCGAGGCCCGCGCACACCTCGATCACATTATCTGGCAATGACTAAAGCTTCGCCCACCAACACCTACCGCACTACCGCTACACGCATCATAGCTACGGAAGAGCCGTGGGAGACTTTGCTGCTCATCTTGGACCCAGAGGAGCCGCTCAGGGCTGTCCGGATGGCCGAAGACGCCTCCAGAAAGTAAGGACTGGGAGTTGTGTCAGGAAGGAGGGGACTGGGGGTTAGTCTCCCGACCCCCGCCACCCTTGGACCCCGTCAAGGACATAATAAAGTTTTATCTCTCTCTTGGGTTGCCTCGCATCGGCGCGCCTGGCTATGCAGCATCGGCGCGGTACATTCAACTCTAAGTGAAGATTTATGTTATGCGAGGAAGTACTTGATCTTTCTTTTTCGTTCCGATCTAACCGCTTTAAGTATGGTACAATTTGTTGACAGGTATCGAATGATCTTGAAGCACTGTCGATACCTAAGTACGAAGTCGCATTTTACAAGGCGTCTGTGAGGGCGCCCAGTGAACGCATGTTGTCGCACGCATGGGGGCGCGCGTCTGTGGATGCAAGCCACCATTCCTCGTGAGGCGTCGCACGCGCAAGGCGCGTAGACGCGAGCTAGCGCGCGTTCGCAAGCATACGTGTGGTATGGGCTTTATACGGAACCTGAAGGCGACGCCGAGGGCGAAACTGCGCTAGGAGTGTTCATATAAATGCAATCACAATAAATTGCGTCACTGTGATAAATGCCTCCATTTACAGTTGCTTGCACGCTTTCGCTTTGAACGCGCGCTATGTACAACTCGAAGCGTGCCGTGAAAATATCAAGGTGAAACTACACGTACGCCTGCCGGCGCGTGAAAGCTCGTGCCCCCGCGCCTTGCGAGTAATGGCGGTTCGAACCTACAAGACGCGCGCCGGCGCGGGTCCATTTGGCTTGCATTTTCGCCTTGGTAGACATCGTTTCGTATTTTGTGAGGCAGCCAGAGCACCAATATTTGTCTGGAGGAGGCGTAGAGCTTTAGAGTGGCGCTTGTCGCCAATTACATTAAACACGAGTACTTTGCTGGGCATTTTGGTATGCGTTCCTTCAAGACATTAGTGCAACGTAGGGGAACAAAAACGCAAGGAAGATTTAGTGCAGGTGATATTAAAACTAACTCAGATCTAATAAAAGAATCACCAGCCGTGGAACCTTCCACTTCCAGATCCATTGATTGAACATGATTCAAAACGTACGCGACGACAAGCTCTGCCAGCGCCGGCACTGAAATATCAGCATCGGAATTTGCTCGGGGTCCGTTCGCAGCAGCTTGCTTTGACCTCTCCAGGGGCTTGCCGGTCATAATCCCGTTGCGTGACCCTAGTCCCAAAAAACCTTCTCTCTTATTTTCTCGGGCACCACAATATAGATATGAACAGCAGCACCTTATCACTGCATCTGTGGTAAACATTCATTAGTCCACAATATGGGTGAATCGCGCTTGAGGAACTTTCCTTAAATGTGTACTTTGCCCACAAGTATTGTTCGCTGCTGCTCTTGTGGATGCTAAGAACAATGATGCTTTGCCCCCCCCCCCCCCCCCCCCCAGAGTAAGTCGTGTGCAAACAAATAATTGTTCTTGTTGATCTTCTCTAAAGCAGAAATACGGACACTATTTGATGCGGCCTCCGCTTATTCGCTATCGTATAGGTGAGCTTCCGATAACCAAGCCACTCAACTCTTCCTCGTAAATCCTTCCTCGTAAGTCCTTCCTGCTTCCTCGTAAGCATAGCAACTTTCAAGCACGCAATAACAGAGACCTGTATCTCCTCAATGCATATACTGTGAGAACTTTTGTCTCAGTATATATATAGTAAGCATTTTTACACAACTACGGATACGCAGCAGCCGGCGTGTCCTTTATCTCATATACCTCGTTGTAGCCATTCTTTATATCAGCATTCGACGTCTACGGATGAAGTTCACCAGGTTATCACATCATTGAAGACAACAAGCGCTGGTTTAGACCACATTGAACCTTTTAAAGTAAAACTAATTTCGCATCAAATACGCTCAGTTTTGGCACTAATCATTAACAAACTGTTCTCTGCAGGGGTGTTTAGCGGCCATTTCTCATCATCCAAGCTAATTACCGTAGGAGCCCCAAAGGGATCAATTTTAGGCCAACTTTTATTTTTGGACGTTGAATAATGACCTACCCAATATTCATGCTAAGGCCAAGTGCTTATTTTACGTTGATGACACGCCCACGTTTACATTGAGTACCTCAATTGCCACACTCCAGTCTAACTTTAACACCGAGTTAAACATTATTACTTTAGGGTGCTGAAATAATCATCTGCAAATTAATCCCAATAAAATCACATTTATGGTGTTCCATTCCCAACGACATTCAATCGACGTTCCACATTCTGTTTACATTGGTAATTACGTCATACAAGTTTCGATGAAGCGGAGTTCCTCGGTGTCATCTTAGATACTGAACTAAAATTTCATGGACACGCCCGATCACTTGTGAAAAAGGTTGCATTTGGCATCCACATTATCACAATGACAAGAACTTTTTTTCCAACTCATGTGGTACGATCTTTTGTATTTTGCTTATATTCATAGCCATCTTTTGTATCGTGCATTGTCATGGGACAATATGTATTCTACGCATATTGAACGTCTGCAGCGACTTCAGAACGAAGCTATGAGACTAAGGAATTTCAGCCCATTTGATTTGTCCTGCCGGGCATTGTTTCCAAACTCCACGTTCTCTCGCTGCGACGTTTATTCCGTCAGATACTATCCATCATTGCATATAGGCTCATCACACAAGACATCTTGATTGAAGGTATTGATCCTGAACACATTACTAACAACAGCATCCGGTTTTGCCAGCGCAAGAATCTTCTTTTACCCGCCGTAAGGACGAAAAACGGCAAGTTCAAAGCCCCCTTCTCTGGAATAGCATATGGAATTCATTACCTTTGGAAATAAAAACATCACACAACGTTTATACATAATCCGCGCACACCAAGGAATATTTCATTCAGGAATTAACCGACTCATCTTAATTTCTTAATTAACTATCCATAGGTATGTCATTTTGCTGTATAACTTTTCTTTTTGTATAAGTAAATGATATTATTGATAATAAAACAATTTTGGTCTGTCATGTCGGGATGATTATTTTTGTCAATATTCCTTGTTATTCTGCTTCTTCACACGCTTTGAACTATTTTTCATTATTTTATTAGCATTACTATTAACTTATGTACCAATTTCCTGGTATACATAATCAGTTTTCCTAATCATTACTCTTCACGCGACCATACTTTGTTGCTGTTCTTTATATTAACCCTATTTATGTTCTCATAGGAGGTCACCCTGATAGTTTTTCCAAAACTCTGGGACCTTCTGCTGTAATATTATCACAAAGCAACTCGAACATGACTGTTGCAATAAGCTTTCCTTGACTTTGCTCCTTATAAAATGCTTTGTGCGACCTAGTGCACGGCATTCATTTATACATTCACTGACGATTACAGAGTACTGTTTTGAAACGAAGCTGTAAAACTGCGTAATCCTGTATAATCAGCGTGCGCATATCATAATAGTTGGGTCGTTTTCGCAGTTTTCATATCGTCGCGTCACAGACAAAAAAAAAATTATGGGGTTTTGCGTGCCAAAACCACTTTCTGATTATGAGGCACGCCGTAGTGGAGGGCGCCGGAAATTTCGACCACCTGGGGTTCTTTAACGTGCACCTAAATATAAGCACACGGGTGTTTTCTCGCGTCACAGACAGGCGCATAGGTTGCGACTCCAAAATTTTTTGACCAGTCGTGGAGGGCTCATAGCAGAATTGTTATAGAAGACTTTGGATTAGCTTTACGTTATAGCACCCAAGGCTAACGGAGGCAGTGGCACAACGGAAGAGGCATTAAAAAAACTCAGTTCCCTTCCTATTTGTGAAGAAGGACGACCAGCTAAGCTGTGTATGTGGGTCCCTTATTGGCGAACTGCACCTGCGCCGTGGGTCGGTGCAGCATTGCACTATCTCCGGGATCGGCCCACGTATGGGGAGTTTTTTGCTTACCACGCCAACGACACAAAAATTAGCTTGGACGGTAGAGGTACACAGCGTCGCAATAAATAGAGCTACAAAAGCGAGAAATGCGGCTTCATCAAATCGTTTCCCCCTTACGCCTTCAGCAAAATCGGGCTGATTTTACAAACGTCAATGGTCCTAACTATTCTTCATTATCCGTCAAAACAACAAGGACACAAAAATGAAGCATTGTAAATGGGTATATGTAAACATACTCGCTATCGCGATTATCGGTTTTTGGTGCAGAACAAAACTGATGGCCTCGCTACAACCGAGATATCAAGGAGGAAATGAGAGTATGTATAAAAATGAGAGTATGCATGTATTTCATAAGAAACAGTTTATTGACATATTTCTACTATTGACCCAACACCAACACACAAGCAATGCCCTGTCATGTGTTCCCTCCTAGGGAACGCTCGTCGCGTTTGACCATACGTCGACCATACTTTTGTCCTATACTAAGAACTCTAGCTCGGAGACATGCCCTACATTGGTAGGGGCCGAAAGAACAGTCGAAAATATTTATCTGTAAGATCCCGTCAACGAGCCTGAAAATTCAAGTGCAGTCACAGCGGCTGGCTTGCGCTCAGCTTAAATTGCAGCTTCGATTACCGAGAGGGAAAAGAATCCTCACGTTGCCATTCACAAAAAGCAGTAAGAATTAACGCAGAAGTGGATTGTTTATGATCACCAGGGACTAAACAACCTGCCGATAAAAGCGAAGTTTTCACGAGCCACAGGCAAAATTTGGAGCAGCAACTCGCCACTCTGGAATTCTCATAAGTTGTGTAGCATTCTTCGGAACAGTTACCTATGAGCCTTATACCAGGGTGAAAGGTATTGAAGCACCCTCCACAGTGGCGTACCTAGGTCGTCTCGCACCCGGCACCCATAGATGTTCTGTCCTCCCCCCGTCCCCAATTCTACCAAGGAAGAGCAGGATATGGAAGATCACAGGGAAGGGGGTGGGGGTGATGTTTAGGCACCAGCACAGCCGCCTTGGAAACTGCACATCACCGCCTCCACTTCGATTTCATTCCCTGGGATCGCGAATGTAGCAGGTATACACGCTGTGTTATTTGCTGGGTGCAACACTGTGTTGGTGCAACAAGATATCAGTGCAACACTGGGTGTTGCACTGATATCTTGTGATAAGCGCCTATGCACATCTACTGTCAGAATGAAAGTGAGTGTGGAGAATATGGATCACACGTAGCAAAAATATTTTAAGAAAGTTTGCTTACCAATTTTAGAGGGAATACCGGATTTGCAAAATTGAAGCACGACAGTCGTATGCTGCCCAAAAGCAACTCCTCAAAAATCGTCGTAGGTACTACGGCGTGCAGTATTTTTTTTTCGCTGTGTGTAGCCCTAAACCCAAACAAAAATAAATAGAATGTCAGTGACGCTGATCTCCGCACCCTATAAGAAAACGGCACCTGCTTCGCGTTTACGCGGGCGTCAATGCTACGACAATTACGAGGTCTCTCATTCTAATCCGTAAAAGCTTTCTTTATATGCTGCTTTGGGAAAACGCCATTATCCTGACTGCGGCACCACCACAATGTTCGGTAGCTCGGAACAAACCGACGCTGAATCGACGTAGATTCCACGTGCGACGGTTTCGCGTTTTCCGAGACATGGAAGGGATAAGGCGGGAAATAACTGAACGTTCACGTTCAGTTGTGTGTTTTACGTTATTTTACTGTTCTTAATAAAGTGTTTTACTTTCTCGTCTACAGATGGAAACACGGGACTCTATTCCTAAGCGCTCTCACTTGAGCGCGCTTTGCCTCTGTAGGTTTCCCTTCATTGCCGCAGAAAGTTGTCCGCGAGTACAGTTTCCTCCCAGGTATGGACGCCGATGCAGATACTGAAGTCGTTGGTAGCCGAACCAGGCAGATGTTCCACGCTGATGCATGGAAGTGGCTACCACTTGTTGCCCCTTTGATATAAGAGGAAAACTGTGAATCTTTAATATAAATGATGAGCCTGTTTAACAGTATGCAAAAGTACACCTATGTACGCCGCCAGATTTATTAAGAGCAGCGACGGCAAGTACGGCTAGCAGCCTACGAGAATAGCAACGTACTGATGTTTATAGCGCGCAGTCTCGTCGCTACTGACTTTTTTGGTTGTCCGCTTTGCGAAATGAAGAATGATTGACTTCCAGCCCTCGTGGTAAAAAACTCAACATACAATAGCAGTCTTCGTTGATCAATTGACTTGTGCCTAAGCTCGGTCTGCCAGTAGCAGGAGCACAAACTCGGGGAATGTGCTCGGCCTAATCTCACCGGCTCAACGGGATCGACATCAACTCAAGCTATGCTCGCAGCTCGTGAAGACTGAAGCGCGTGAGGCCAACAATGCAGCCGCCGCTTTCCAACCAAGAGTCACCCGTTTGCAGGGAACTTAAGTTCTCGCGACAGCAACATCTCGTGTCAAACCCCACATCACTATTGTCGACTTTGACGTCTGCCACTAATTCCCAGTATGCTCTGCGTATACAGCTATTTAAGTCATAACACAGTGTGACCAATAGCTGAAGAGAAGAAAAAGTACCTGTTTTCAGGTGACTGAAAAAATATTTTCTTAGAAATGGGCTTTACTCTCAACTGTGCTCATGGCCGCCGCATTTCGAGGGGAGAGAAATGCGAAAAACCCGTGTACTGAGATTCAGGTGCACGGTAAAGAACCCCAGGCGGTAGGAGTTTCCAGTGTGCCACACTATGGTGTGAATCAAAATCAAATCGTAGTTTTTTCTAGTAGAACCTCATATTTTTTTACGTCCACCCTGCTTTCTCAAAGATATGGCCAGCAAACATATCCACAGGAACGTCTCCAGCGAATTTCACAGTCATCTAATGAACTTGAAATACCACCGGAGTTAACGTTCATGGTAAGCAGTTAAGCCCAGAAGAATCAATGTTCAGTATTGAACGAAAGTTAAAGACCTAATACATTTTCAATGGCACCAGTGAAAACCACATTACTTCTAGGCTAAAGCACAAAAGAATATTCGAACTTTGGCACTTGAACGCCACAGTGCCCGATACATATTCAATGGCACCAGTGAACACCACATTACTTCTAGGCTTAAGCACAGAAGAATATTCGAACTTTGATACTTGAACGCCACGGCACCCTGAAAGTGTGTTGATGGAGCCAGCACAGCAATCAGAAAAAGCGCTCTTGGTATATTATACAAACTCCATAGATGCCCTTGCATCTCTGGATAACTTTCGCTTCAGATCCCGAAGGTTTCTAGCTTAATGCAAACGGTGATCAAATAATATTTACAAATACATCCGCAGCCCGCATCTTTATACAGAGATCTACGTATCTCTGTGAGAGAAACGCTAGTCTTTTCGTTTTCCTTGAGGCAATATATAAGCGTGTCCACTAAGTAGCATGATAGCGCACTAAGGCATGCTATCGTAATGATTTTAGCGCTTAACACCCAGTATATTTGTGCGAAAAAAAGTGGCAACCACAAAGGGGCTGTAAGTTAGTGCCTCCAATTTTTGTCAGGCCAACAATATTCAAGATATCCTGCGAAAACTAGGATTTGCACGAGCACATCCGTAGGGTCAATGTGTAAAGCTCATTCCGCGCATTTTCGAGAAATATCTGACCGCCATATATAAAACATTTCGCTAATTTTGATCCCCGTGAAAGGATTCGTTAGCAGCCGCCTCAACTAAATCACGCCAGCATGATGAAGGGAGGCTCCGTATCTCGTTCATTGCTCGTCTCCTCTGAATCGCATCTCGCCCTCGACACCTGCGCGGCGCGCGAATTAGCAACATGGCGGCGTCCTTGCAGTTGCAGATTTCAATTCATGAGCGCCATGACGAGCCTTTCCTCTAGAATTGCTTTCTGCTTACTTACTTTTTCACCACGACCAAGCCGCTTTTCGGTGACTGCGTCAGAACACCAGGCGTGGTGAGCGTGCCTACAAAGTCTCTCAAAAAGTAACGAAATTATTTGCAGTAATGTTCGAGGTCTGAGATAGCGCTAAGAGTTGCCCCAGCAATCTTCAGTGCACGCGAAACTAACCACCTCTCTAAGCCGAGTGAGGCGAGCCTGCCCAAAGACTACCGCAAAACACTAAAATAATGTTGAGGCAAATAGAAAGCCTCGCAACCACCTCTTAGTATGAGTCATTAACTCAACCATGCCATGATAACTGAGCTGTCTTTCGTTTACTGCATCGCAAGTCTTGGTTCCGTGCCTTAAAAGCATCATTGGTTGAAATGTGTCGCAGGATGTCAAACAAAATTTCTCACATTGCTGTTTGTTCAATAGTGTATTCGCGCCATGTCGAAGTGTACAACGAACGCAAGAATACGTCGACAGCATAAAACCCAGGATACATCTAAAATATGTGGGTCACCGAAGAGGCGAACTTCACAAATGCAGCAGGTCTCGCTCGGTTTGGTGGCGATTCTGGAGCTAACGCAGCATGTGACCCGTACGTGGTGCCGCTAACTTGTTGCCAGGAAAAGCATGAAAATAAATCGCAAAGTATAAGTTATATTTTATACACGAAACTTTTTAGTTTTAGTGAGAAAGAATAAATTGAAAATAGAACGCAGTCTAAATTAATTTCACATCGTTTTTTTTTTTGCACTGCTCGCGTCTGCTAACGTATGGAATGAACACTAGGCGTGACGTGTTTCCTGTTACAAATTTTTGCCAATTGTCCCCATTTGTATAATTTCTTTCCCTATGGTTACACGGGCAAGCCGAGAAAAGTCAATGAATTTCCGTATTGAACCAAGCGGAGACCAAGATGGAACGAAATGAAGTCAGAGCCTAAAGAAAAAAGCACTCTTGGTAGTCTCACAAAAGTAATTTTTCTAAGCTCGCGTCGGCTAACAGATGCGTTTAACACTAGGGTACGTATTTCTTGTTGCCAGTTCTTGCTGAATATACTTCTCTATGATTAAATGCGTAAGCCCAGAAGAATGATTAAGTTTAATCATGTAACAAAGCGCAGAGACATCACTCACGGTCAATGGAGCCAGCTGCCTAACGAAAAGCACACTAAAGTAATTTTTCTAAGCTCGCGGCGGCTAACAGATGCGTTTGACACTAAGGATGACGTCTTTCCTGTTGCCAGTTCTTGCTGATTATACTCCTCTGTGATTAAATGCGTAAGCCCAGAAGAATGAATAAGTGTCAGTCATGTAACAAACCGCACAGACCTCCGTAGCGGTCAATGGAGCCAGCTCCCTAACGAAAAGCACACTCTTGGTACGTTACACAAACTGCATAGGTGCCCTGCAATGTCTACATAAGTTTCTCTTCAGTTCCCGAACGGAACTGGGTATACACGAATAGTGATCAAATAAAATTGACGTAGAACACCCGCAGCCCGTGTCTTTCTATAGAGATCTTCTTTCCTACTATTGAGAACTTATAGACTTGTCGCTTCGCCAAGTGGAGTATATTTGCCTGTCCACTACGTAGCTTGATAGCGCAGTAAGGCATGCCACGGTAATCATTTTACCGCTAAACACTTTAGAATAAATCTGCGCGATGTGACAACCGCAAAGCCGTCCATAAGTTTCTGCGTCCCATTTCTGTCAGGCTAGCAATAGTCAATATATGATACGGAAACTACAGCATTTACAGGAGGATGTCCATACGGACTATGTGTAAAGCTTATTCCGCGTGTTTTTGAGAAATATTGAACAGCAGTTTACGAGAGAAATTTCGCTATATTGGATCTTTAGTTAAAAGAAGCTTTTGCAGGCGCCTGAACTAGGTCGCGCCACCATAATGAAGCGAGGCTCCGTATCGCGTTGATTGCGCGTCTCATCTGAATTGCATCTCGTCATCGGCGCATGCGGGGCGGCGCAGAGTAGCCGCATGGCAGCGTCCTTGCAGTTGCAGATTTCATTGCATTGGCCCTAGAGTTGGTTATATTAGACAGTTTTAGTATTGCGCACGTTGCCTAAGCGACAGCGTTGCGTACGTAAGATCACTACGTTATGCAAAGTGCGCATGTCCAGAATGCAACACGAACTTTACGTGATGCGTACGCGACCGCTGCGTACGCACGCATACTGATTCTTGCGTGCGGAGGTGGGGAGGCTTGCGTGCTGCTCTCGTGGTTCCTGTCTGTTCGGGACAGCGCGAGACAAAAGTTTCGCGCAAAGGTTGCGTCAAAAGCAACCAGTGGAAGGGTGTACTGTTCCAAGGCCTAGAATTTGGCTTTACTGCCTGAAGTCAACAACGCGCAGAAGTCATTCCCTGATATTGCACGGTGGGAATGCAAAGAAAAAATAAGAACTTTGTTTTTGAGAAAGTGTTCAGTGTGCACTGTTTGCGCGAAATTCTGGACATCCTGTGGGCGCAGTTCGTCGCAAATGACCATGCCAAGCCAATATAGCGACTACACAGTTTTTATATTTCCCGACACGATTCGTGTATAGCATCCGTATTAAATGTACACTCTTTTAAAAGCCTAAATAGAGCTCGACGTAGCGTGAACGCGCACACAGGTTTAGGGCTAAATATTTTCCGACGTAGCAGGAGCGCGCGCATACGTTACGTCACGTTGACGAAATAAGCAGCATGTATAGTTCGACTGGTGGTTCTACGCACTGGCGCAGCGAACATAACCGGACGCGCCCCGACGCGTCCGGCGTCGATCGACGCTCGCCCACGCGCCGGGAACATCGGACTATAAACGCGCCTTTACATCACGTGGCGAGATCAACAGTGTCTATAGTCCGACCGGTGGCTCGACGCACTGACGGCCGTGGTCAACGCGTTCCGACGGTCCGGGCGTCTAACAACGCTCGCCCGCTTACGTACGTAAACATTTTACATTACTAAAACCCTTTACCCCAACCTTTACTTCCCATCAACAAGAATCTCCTTCTCTCTCTTCTAAAACCCTAACGTGACACGCGCTCCTACGTTGCGCAAAGCGCTTGCGTGCTGCGTACGTATCGTCATGGCGCAGTACTAACACCGTACGTTAACTCTATAGGTGAACGATGGAGCCTGTATTGTGCGTGACACCAGCCGCAGTAGCTTTGTGCGTAGGGCTTTTCACGGCTTAGCTCAAAGTCGTCGATTCAACCGCGGCTGCGGCGGCTGAATTCCTACGTGAACGAAATGGAACAAGAAGGCGAAAAACGGAAGAAAAAAGAAAGCAACAAAATACGCGCGTGTGCTTGGATTTAGATACACGTTATAGAACCTCAAATTGGTAAAATCAGTCCGAGTCCCTCATAGCGTGCCTCACAATCAAAGCGGGCTTTCGGCGCGTAAAACCAACATTGAAATTTCTAGCGTTATGAGTGACCAAAGTTTCAAAAGCGTCAGTTTCAGCCACTATATATATTGCGTGGGCAAGCGCTCTTATCCCACCCAGTGTCTGCTTCCTGCCTCTTCACTTTCGTACGGCGGAAGAAGCTGTGGTTAGAAGGCTTCGGGCTGGGGTGGCCCTTACACCGGCTGTGGTCTCAAAGTGGAAGTGGTTGCATTTACCACTGGGTGCTACGTGTCCAGACTGCTCAGTGCCAGCCATGGATAGGGAGGTGCAGCGTGCAACCTAATATGCACAAGTCCAGGCTTACGATCGGAACACTCACGTCTCCTACTGCAAGCCGGCCTCCCCTGCAGTGTCGCATCCACCTATGACCGCTGGATACATGAGAACAGATTTCACAAAACACTCCTTCAATCAGTAAACTACACCGACCTCACAGCACACATATATTACAGATATACACATAAAGAATTAAGGGTTCAGGGCAAGTCATTATCGCAATAAAAAACACATAATAAGGAAGTCGCCGATCCTATCATATGGTGTTTATCAACCATGTTTCCGAGTGCATTGGGAAATTTCGACGTCACGCCGCGTTTGCATGTGGCGGAAATGGGGCTGATCTTGTTCAATGCATGGCGAAAGTTTTAAGTGTGTAGCTGTGATTATATCTGTATAGAATACTGGTCCCACACACTGTCACTCTTTCCAATGTTACGCTTGGTTTTTACCATTGCCGAAATTCATTGTTGAACTACACAAGACACGTCATTATATTGCTTGAAAAGAAGAGGCATGCCGTGGGTAAGGCGGAGACGAAATCGAAAGGCTCAGCTCTAGCCGCAGCTTTTGTAGTAAATAACGCATTCGAGCAGCGCAGCAACGTTTTAAATGTGTTTCATTAAGCGGCTGCAGAGTTTGGTACGCTTTACTGCGACAAGTATTATTTCCCCCAAGATTATATTGCCTTCAAGGCCGGTCTGGCCATTGAGCTGACAAGCCCAGTACATATAGTATGCGTGCGCCAGATTATGTCTGCTATGTATTACATCTCTACGCCTCACATAATTCGCTATTTGTCAACTTGGAGTAGGAGCTCGAGAGATTCTCCTGACGTTCTACAACTCTACGTGGGACACAGCAATTCTGCCTGGCCACTGGAAGAGCAGTCGTCTTGTGGCTTTGCTAAAACCCGGGAAATGCCAACGTCATCTCTCACATTATCGGCCAATAGCCTTGGCAAGCTGTGTCGGTAAAGTGATGGAGCGGATGGTACTGAGCAGACTGGAGTGACTACTCGAGAAAAGTCGTGGAGGCCGATCGTCCGTTCATGGTCTGATCAACATAGAATCTTCTGTTCAACAGTTAAAGAGACGCCGTCGTCTGGTATGTGCAATATTTTTGGATAACTGAGGTGCCTACGAAACGTTTTCCACAATTTCATTATTCGGGCTCTTGAGGATATTGGAGTTGGCGGCCGGATGTATGCATGACTGCACAGTTACCCCAGTGGCCGCACCATTTTTATGTCCACTTCGGATGGCGAGAGTGATAGATATTGCATTCGCAGGGGTGCTCGGCAGGGTGGCGTCCTTAGCCCAGTATTGTTCAATGTCACACTGGTGGGCCTTGCACATCAGCTACCTCAAAGAACGCATATCAGCACGTGCACAAATGATAACCTTACCTGGTCATCTGGGGTCACACATCCACAAGTGTGCGCAAGGTTTCAACGTGTGGTTACCATCACGGCGAAATACCTGCGCCGTAGAGTCCTGCAACTTTCAGCAACTAAGTGTGCAGTTTTGGCATTCACGCGCAAATCAATGTCACAGTAACCAAGCGGTGTGGACGGAACCGTGCTCCCTTTAGTCCCCCAGCAGAGATTTCTTGACGTGATAATAGACCGCAATCATTCTTGGACCAAACATGTTACTGCGCTAAAGGCTAAACTGACCAGCTTCATACACGCTCTTCGTGTAATATCTGAACTGAAATGAGGCCCCTCAGAACGAAGTTTGCTTCAAGTGCACCAAGCACTTTTTGTGGGCTACATACGCTTCAGCATGCCTGTGCTGTCTAACATGAAATCATCTTGTATACGCATGCCAGAGAGCCTTGAGGCACAAGCACTGCAGATATGCCTTGGCTTCCCACACTGCACGTCAACTATGGGCCCAATAACGGAAGCACGGGCTTGCTCAATCGACATATACAGGTCTTGTGAACCTGTGCGAACCAATCTTCGCCTGCTGACCAGTCACGCAGACCATCCTTTGTCGACACTTCCAAGAACCAACCGTTTCTGGGGTTTTTATAAAGCAATTGCATGTCACGCAAGCATAATACTTGCAAGGTTCCAGGCCACTAACTTCCCCCTAGACACCTCCTTGAACATTGCCAAGACCACTAGTGAGGCTTCAGATACCCGGAAATATGAATAAATCCCACGTTTCCTTCATTGACCTGAAGCAGCTCCCTCTGTCCCATGTATCTATATCATATAGTGGCACTGTACAAGTATACACCGATGATGCGGTCAAGTCATCTGCCACAACGGCCACATTTCCACATTTGTCATCCAAAAACTTGGAATTACTCGGCGATTTCAATAAAACCGAAATCGATATCTACGGCTGCGGAACTTGTGGGAATACGGGACGCTGTTCGTTTTATGAGAACGCAGACACCTCATCAATGGACGAGATTCTGCGATGCCAAATCAGCGCTACAGGCGCTAAAATGCTTTTTAAAGAAGGGACCATACTACCTACTCGTGCTAAAAAAAGCCGAACTTCAACACAGTGCCAAGTTAAGTGGCCACGTGATCACTTTTCAGTGGGTACCTAGTCATAGTGATGTGATTGGCAATGAACTCACTGAGGGTGAGGCAACATCAGCCTTCTCTTCCTCTGATCGAGCACGGATTGCCTACTCGCGACCTGACACCAACGCCATGATCAAGTCAGTCATGCAGGACCTTACAAAGATATACAGAGCCCACAATGAGAACATTCACAGACGCCTACATATGATCAACCCAGACGCTAAATTATCTTTGCCCCCGAAGGTTAGGCGGAGCGAAACATTGCTACCCAGGATTCGGCTGGGGGTTGCTTTCACCCGTCGCTACGCGCATCTCATCGGCCAAAGGAACAGACCTGATTGTGAACACTGCCAGATACCTGAAACACTGGAACACAGACTGTGCGACTGCCCAGCATATATACTGGAGTGAAGAACGTTAGAATGTTTCCTAGCCAGCGTTCGCAGGCAACCACTGTCGGAGGAAGCTATCCTCGGCCCATGTCCTGGCATTGCAACTTCAGCGCGTGCAACTAAAGCGTTGTTGAAGTTTCTGCAGGACACCAAGCTCGACGAGTGGCTCTAGCAAGGCAACTCTATCATGTACATCAGCACTCACCACTTCTCTTATCATTATCATCTGTCTCAGCACTCTCACTCCCCTTCCCTCTTCCCCAGTGCAGAGCAGCAGACTAGAGCCCACTAGCTCAGGTCGACCTCCCCGTCTTTCCTATTAATAAATTGCACTCTCTCTCTATCTCTCTCTCGCTCTCTTGCTTTCCTGCTAATGAAAAATGCTAGTCTTCTCGTTTTGCTTGACTGATTATATATGCCTGTCCGGGAGAAAATAGTCACGTACGGCACATTGAAACGACTATGTCGGCTGGTGAGGCACTATGTATATTCTGTAAGCTTACGCGCTAATTTCAAGTTCTCGTATACATATAACCTCCTGACAGCCGTTTAAAAGTGACAGTCCGTTGAATGATTCCGTGACAGTTTTTCAGACGATGAGATTCACACCATACCAGCAATAAATCGTGAAATTTTCGCAACCACGCTTTCCATCTCCTCTGAGGATTTTGAACGTTCATAAAAGAAATTACGAAATCTGTCTGCAATATCTTTCTCGCAACTACAAGCTATGCTTCAATATATTTTGCATAGCTAAAGATGCTAATTAAAAGCTTTAGGCCCCTTGGCAAATTTAGGTTATAGATCGTCAAGTATAGGGAGCCGCGACAGGAGCGTTTTACTGTAAATGCATTTCAAAGGGGTTCGTAACAATAAATCACAAAAAAATGAAATGAGGTGGTGCCGTGCTTTCAGAAGTCTAGCTTCATCGAAAACGTTTACACTTCCTGAGCGTAGACTAGCGTCCACAATTGTCACAGCCAACAGCCGTGCCGCCTTTCCCTTACTCTGACGTAACCTTCTCCATTGTGTTCCCCATTCTTATGCGCATCTTTGTCGCTTAATTCTCCTGATTCCCTCTGTGCCCCCTCACATATGCTGTAGTTAGAGAACCCTTCATGTTCACATTATCACCCTCGCTCTCTTTTTTCCCCTTCTATTCGTTTTCGTGATCCTTGACGCACGCAAATATGTGGTATTTTTCTTTTGCGTAAACTGATTTACATAGGTCACGTGCCGAAATCACTGACGCTATACGCAGTGCGTCTTACGCTAAAGTATTTTTTGGCAATGAGCTTCAGTCTCTGGCAGACAGCGGGGCTCCTTAAGAAAAAGGGCGCCCGGGCTCTGTTTCAAATTGCAGCCGTTCTGGCTCTGTGCTTCTGCTTGATATTTTGCCTACACAATTAGTACTGCGTGATCCCGGCACCCCGCTTGTCTGTTTGCCCCACCATGTTGAGGCACCCTTTATCACATTGCTCCATCCGTTTAGGAATACTGATCCTCGCCAAAATTCCTGAAGTGTCATTAGAGTGTTTCATAAACAGCTGTCGCGTTTTGCGAGGGCACGGATAATTGCGTCTTCTCGATTCACAGTATATGCTACGGCGTTTGTGGTATACAGAGGACCAATATACCAACAAATTACTTCAACCAAGAGTCGTCTTTGCGAGCGTAAGATCGTTCCATGCTTATATATAGCGCCGAAAAAGTAGGACAAGTGAAGTCATTGACTAAATTAAATACAAGACAGCCGAGCTGTCTTTCGCTTACTGCGCCGCAAGTCTCGGTTACATGCGATGAAAGCCCAAATTGGTTGAAATGCGTCGCAGACCGTAAAACCAAATTTCTCCCCATTCTGTTGTTCAAAAATGCGTTGGCGCCGTGTACAGGTGTACAACGAAAGCAAGAGTACGCCGGAGGCATAGGAAACCGGCTACATCCTAAAGCTGCGGTTCGGCGAGAAGGCGAACATCACATACGTAGCTGGACCTCCTGGCTTCGGTGACGTGTCCAGTGCATAACGCATGCATATGACACCTATGTCATGCCGCTAGCTTGTTCCCAGGTAAAGCCAGGTAAGGTGCAGCGGTGGCGTAGAGGTAGAGCATGCGCCTCGCGTGCAAGAGGAACGTGGTTCGATTCCCGGACCCACACAATTTTCCACCGGATTTTAAAAAAAACGCGTGTTGATAAATTGCATAAAAAAGCCTGGAGTGCGGTCTGATTCCGGTGACCAGAACCAGTAACGCACTCCCTCACCAGAGCAGGTTTGGCCCCCCTGGTGCAGTACTTGGCCATAACTTCCTATACGAATACAACAATAAAACCCCGGCGCTCAGTCCCCAACAGCTGCGAAGCAACTGACCACGGCTGTGGTCAGAGCTGTGACGCAGCAACGGGTGCTAAGAATTCCTGGATCCGGACAGGCCGCCATTGGAATCTGATCCTGGCAACGTTTAACGCTAGAACATTACCTGGTGAGGTGGGCCTAGCCGAGCTATTGGAGGAAATAGAGGGCAGCAAATGGGATATAATAGGCCTCAGTGAAGTTAGGAGGACAAATGACGCATATACAGTGCTAAAAAGTTGGCACGCCCTGTGCCACCGGGGCTTTGTGGAGAGACGAAAAGTAGGAGTCGGATTCCTGATTAATAAGTATATAGCTGCTAAAATACAGAAATCCTACAGCACGATCGAGAGGGTAGCAGGTCTTGCTGTGAAACTGAATAAGAGGTACAAAGTTAAGGTCGTAGAGGTATAGTCCGTATGTAGTCTACGCCCCTACATGCAGTCATGATGACCAGGAAGTCGAAAGCTTCTGTGAAGACGTGGAATCGGCGATGAGTAAAGTCAAAACAGAATACACTATACTGATGGGCGGCTTCAATGCCAAGGTAGGCAAGAAGCAGGCTGGAGACAAGTCAGTGGGACAATATGGCATAGGCACTAGGAATGGAAGGGGAGAGATACTAATAGACTTTGCGGAACACAATTATTTGTGGATAATGAATACCATCTTCCTCAAGCGGGATAGCCGAAAGGAGACGTGGAGGAGCCTGAATGACGAGACTAGGAATCAAATAGACTTTATACTCTGCTCTAACCCTGGCGTAATACAAGATATTGACGTGCTCGGCAAGGTGCGCTGCAGTAGCCTCGAATTAGCCTGAATTTGAGGGGGAACGGAAGTAACTGGTGCATTCGAAGCCGATCAATTAGTTAGCGATAAGAGGGAAAATAGAGGAATTCCGGATCAAGCTACAGAGCAGGTATTCGGCTTTAACTCAGGAAGAGGACCTTAGTGTCGAAACAATGAACGACAATCTTACGGGCATCATTAAGGAGTGTGCAATAGAAGCCGGTGGTAACGCAATCAGACAGGATACCAGTAAACTATCGCAGGAGACGAAAGATCTCATCAAGAAACGCCAATGTATGAAAGCCTCTAACCCTACAGTTAGAATAGAACAGGCAGAAATTTCGAAGTTAATCAACAAGCGTAAGACAGCTGCCTTAAAGAAGTATAATATGGATAGAATTGAACATGCTCTCAGGAACGAAGGAAGCCTAAAAGCAATGAAGAACAGACTATGAATTGGCAAGAATCAGATGTATGCGTTAACAGACAAAGCCGACAATATCATTGCTGACATGGATGAGATAGTTCAAGTGGCAGAGAAGTTTTATAGAGATTCGCACAGTACCAGTGTTATGCAGTACAGGTCTAAAGGAATTTGAAATCCTACAAGTAACGCTGGAAGATTAAAGAAAGCCTTGGGAGCTATGCAAAGAGGGAAGGCAGCTGGGGAGGATCACATAACAGCACATTTCTTGCAGGATGGTGGGAAGATTGTTCTAGAAAAACTGGCCACCCTATATACACAATGCCTCATGACCTCGAGCGTACCGGAATCTTGGAAGAACGCTAACATATTCCGAATTCAAAAGAAAGGGGTCGCCAAAGACTTGAAAAATTATAGACCGATCAGCTTACTGTCCATTGCCTACAAAGCATTTACTAAGGTAAACGCAAATAGCATCAGCAACAACTTAGACTTCGGTTCACCAAAGGACCAGGCAGGATTCCGTAAAGGCTACTCAACAATAGACCATGTTCACACTATCA
Organism: Dermacentor albipictus; assembly: GCF_038994185.2. Taxonomy (NCBI): domain Eukaryota; kingdom Metazoa; phylum Arthropoda; class Arachnida; order Ixodida; family Ixodidae; genus Dermacentor; species Dermacentor albipictus. Next base: position 73,671,770 of record NC_091829.1, on the reverse strand, counting down.
ATCAGATGATAGAGAAATGTGCGGAATGTCACCAACCATTATATATAGCTTGCATTGATTACGAGAAAGCGTTTGATTCAGTCGAAACCTCAGCAGTCATGGGGGCATTACGGAATCAGGGTGTAGATGAGCCGTATATAAACATACTGAAAGATGTCTATAGCTGCTCAATAGCCACCGTAGCCCTCCATAAAGAAAGCAACAAAATCCTAATAAAGAAAGGAGTCAGGCAGGGAGATATGATCTCTCCAATGCTATTCACAGTGAGTTTATAGGAGGTATTCAGAGACCTGGATTGGGAAGAACTAGGGATAAAAGTTAAAGGAGAACACCTTAGTAACTTGCGATTCGCTGATGATTTTACCTTGCTTAGTAACTCAGAGAACCAATTGCAATGCATGCTCACTGATCTGGAGATGCAAAGCGAAAGGGTGGTTCAAAAAATTAATCTGAAGAAAACTAAAGTAATGTTTAACAGTCTCGGTAAAGAACAGTAGTTTACAATAGGTAGCGAGGCACTGGAAGTGGTGAGGAAATACTTCTACTTAAGGCAAGTAGTGACCGCGGATCCAGATCATGAGAGTGAAATCATCAGAAACATAAGAATGGGCTGCGGTGGGTTTGGCAGACATTCTCAGCTCATGAACCGCAGGTTGCTATTATCCCTCAAGAGAAAAGTATATAACAGCTGTGTTTTACCAAAACTCACGTATGTGACAGAAACCTGGAGGCTAACATAAAGGTTCTACTTAAATTGAGGACTACGCAACGAGCTATGGGAAAGAAGAATGATGGGTGTAACGTTAAGGGATAAGAACAAAGCAGATTGGGTGAATGAACAAACGCGAGCAAATGACATCCTCGTTGAAATCAAGATAAAGAAATGGGCATGGCCAGGACATGTAATGAGGAGGCAAGATAACCGATGGTCAATAAGGGTTACGTACTGGATTCCAATGTAATGGAAGCGTAGGGGGGGGGGGGGGGGCGGCAGAAAGCTAGGTGGCGTATGAGATTAAGGAGTTTGCAGGGACGAGATGACCACAATTAGTACATGACCGGGGTAGTTGGAGAAGAATGGAAGAGGCCTTTGCCCTGCAGTGGGCGTAACTAGGCAGATGATGATGATGAAGTCTTAAAAATAAATCGCCAAGTGTATGTTTAATTATAGGGAAAAGTTTTTTTTTACTTTTAGCCCGAAAGAATAAAAAAATAAACCGATGTCTAAACTCATCTTACATTTTTTCGCCAATGCTCGCATCAGCGAACCGATGGGACTAACCCTAGACGTGACGTGTATCTTGAAGCCAGTAAGTTCATTCATGGGTAAACTCTTTAGTTTTAGCGAGGAATAGTAAGATAAAATAAAATGCCGTTTCAATTCATTTCTCGTTCTTTTTTCGATGCTAGCGTCAGCTAACAGAGGGGTTGAACACTACGCGTTAGGTGTTTCCGGTTGTCAATTTTTGCCGAGTGTTTGATGAATTTATTTCTCTATGGCTAAACGGGTAAGGCGAGAGGAATGCAGGAATCTAAGTATTTAACCAAGCGGAAAGCAAGATGGAACTGTCAATGGAGCCAAGCCTAAAGAGAAGCGCCGTCTTGGTACGTCACACAAAATTAATTTCACATTCCTTTTGTTTTTCGATGCTCGCGTCAGCTAACGGATGGGACAATCACTAGGCGGGCCGTGTTGCCAATTTTCGGCGAGTGTGCCTTTTGCTTAATTTGTTTCTCTATGGTAAATAAGCTTTTGAATACAAGTTCACCCTTGACGACTGTTCATGGAGCCAGCCCCGAAACGAAAGGCGCACTCTTGCTATATTAAACTAAGTCCATAGTTGCCCTGCTATCTCTACCTAAGTTTCTCGTCCCGTCTAAAACGCAACTGTGCTTATTGAAATGCTGATAAAACTGTATTTACGCAAAATAGCCGCCGCAAATATCTTCGTATGGAGACATCCTTTTCTCCTAGTGAAGAATGCAAGTCTTCTGGTTTTGGTATATGGAATATAGTTACTCCTTCACTACGTAGCTTGACAGCGCACTAAGGCATAACATCATGATTTTACCGGTGAACACAGTGTATTAAATCTTCGCGAAGTGGCAATCGCAAGGGCGACGCCAAGTTCTTCCCTCCAATTTCTGTCACGCTCACAATAAATTATGCGAAAACTAGCCTTTACACGAGCCCGCCCATACGGAAAATGTGTAAAGCTCATACCGTGTATTTTTGAGAAATAAAGGATGGCCACATATAAAACATTTAGCTAATTTTTACCGTGCCTTACATGATGCCTTTGCAGGCCTCTGAAATAGATCCCGCCACCATAATAGAGAGCTTTAGCAGAACGTTTACGGTCCGCTCCGCTGAGACCGAGACCGGCCTACCATAACAATTGGCACATAGCCACTGAGCAGAACGCTACCGGGAACAAAGACGCGCCTGCGCATATTGCTCACTGCAGCAGTGGAACATAGAACGCTGTCAAGGTTCCGTGAGGAACTCGATTTTGCGAAGCGTCAGGGTGCGGCTAATTGCAGTCTTCGTCGTTTTACAGCGCAGCAGAGAGCACGTAACTGGCGTCTCCATGAGACGCGCTTATTAGATGAGCCAAGTCAATGCTTTCTATGCAGCCAAATGTGCGCCAAGTGGAGTGTAAGCAATGCTCTGCTAAAACTCTCTAATGAAGGGAGGCTCCGTATCGCGTTGATTGCGCGTCTGGTCTGAATCGCATCTCGTCATCGGCGCATGCGCGGTGGCGCAAAGTGGCCGCATGTCCGCGTCCTTGGAGTTGCCGATTTTGCTGAACGGGCGCTGGAGTTCGTTATATTAACTCTATACATAGTATGCATGTGTCGTCACATCAGCAGCTGTCGTCGGTTTCCACACTACCTTCCGCCATCTTGGGGCACCTTATCAACAGGCGCGCGCATAGCCTGGCATAGGCCTATAGGTTCCCCAAAATGGCGCTGCCGTAAACCGGAAGCCGCGGAGTATCGTTGAATGACGTACGTGCATACTTTGTATAGGTGAACGTTGGAGCCTGTTTTCTGTGTGATGCCAGCCGCGGCAGCTTAGTGCGCAACTCGTTTCACTGCTGAGCTCAAGATCGTCCATTCAATCGCGATCACGGCGGCCGAATTTCGACGGGGGCGAAATGGAAAAACAAGGCGTAAAAAGAAACAAAAAGAACGCGCGTGTACTTGGATTTAGGTGCACGGTAAAGAACCCCGAATTGGTGATATCACTCTGGGTCCCTCATTATAGCGTGCTTCATAATCAGACCGGCAGTTCAGCGCATAAAACCCGACATTACAATTTCTAGCGTTGTGAGCAAGCAAAGTTTCAAAGGCGTCAGTTTCAGCCACTCTATGTATTGCGTTGGCTAGTGCTCTTATCCCACTCTTTGTCCGCCCCGTCTCCCTTATGCTCACTAGGGCGGAGGAAGTTGTGGTTTCAAGGCTTCGGGCCGGGGTGGCCCTTACACCGGCTGTGGTCTCAAAGTGAAACTGGTCGCATTTACCCCTGCATTCTACCTGCTCAGACTGTTCAGTAAAGGGAAACACAGGCAGATGCGGCGTACCACCTAATTTGCGGAAGTCCAGGCTCACAATCGGAACGCTTGCTTCTCCTACGGCAGCTTGCCTCCGTCCTATACATGACAACACATTCCACAAAACACTGCTTTATTAAGTACATTACAAAGGCCTCACATAAAAAGGGTGTGCTCGAACATGTTTAGGGTGTTTATACACCATGTTCCCGAGTGCCTTGTGAAATTTTGACGTCACGCCCAGTTTGCATTTGGCGAAAATGGGGCTCATCAAATGTTTAATACTAGGAGAAAACTTTAAGTTTGCCGCTTTCATAACATTGGTAAAGAAAGGCGGTCCCACACTTCGTTCCTCATTTTAAATTTACGCATTGCTTGTACTACCAGTATCTAAATTCCGAAAAATACCTAAATCACAGAAAACAGTTGATTATATTGCTCGAAAAGAAGAGGCTTGCCGCGGGTAATGCGTAGCTTTTGTAGTAAATTGCATATTCGAATAGTGTGGGACCGCTTCAAATGTGTTTCATGAAGGGGGTACTGCAGAATTTAGCACGCCCTCCTGGGACAACTATTACTGCCCCATATATTATATTGCCTTCAAGGCTAGGCCCCTCACCCGGTCTGGCCATTTTGAGGTAACAAGCGCACTGCATACTTGGCACGCTAACCATCGTGTCTGCTGAGTATTCCTACTCGTCGAGCAAAGACCTAAGATTTCAAACCAAACGCCGTTTGACATTCTCTTGGCGGGCGCCGGCCCCCCAGCGAGAGAGTCGACTTAAATCGCGCAAGTGTGCCTGCGTCCATGGCAGTGCTGTTATGTCGCTCCTAGTGACCTGTGACTACAAGAATTAGTCAAGCCAACATAATTTATTCTTTTACCGTGTTCTTTCAATGGATGACTTAAAGTTAGGGGAAATAATGACACACACCCGCCGTAGTTGGTGAGCCGTTATGCATGCTGTTGGGCTCCAGAGCACGAAATCGCCGTATCGAGTCTCGAAGGGGTCGAAATGCGAAAACACCGATGTACTTAGATATAGACGCACGTTAATTAAACCAAGCTGGTCGAAATTTCTGTAGTCCTCCCCTATGACGTTAAACTAGTTAAACCAAAATTTATTTTTTTACTAATGAAGCATGCAAGCCGAATGTCCACATGTTTTTTTTTATTTTACTTCGTGCCGTATGACAAGAGATGTACTTTGATTTCGTCTCCCTGTTACCACATCACGCAGTAGCGCGCGCAGAGAACAAAACTATGTCATTTTCTCGCGTCTAACAGCACCGCGGTCTTGCTCTTTCATCCTGTCCCGCCTGCCTCATTGCTCGCGATTACGGAGCTGATCAGGTGTTCTCCTGCAGAGCGCGCAAAATCACACGCTGTGCGAAACGAGAGAAACAAAAGAGACCATTCAGCCAAACTGTGACAAAAAAAAAATGGAAGGCGGGACCGGGACGTATCCGTCAGGCCATTCTCCCGCCGTGGCATGGTACAACGCAGGGACGGAATTTCGCTTGCAGAGGCTAGGCAGGGCAAGTGGAGAGAGGGTTGATCTGGGCGGTGAAGCTCGTCTCCTGCAATCACGGGTTAGCGCCATTGCAAATATTTTCTTCTCTGCTACTAATGATCCAATTTGAAGAATTTTTGCCTCAGAACGTCCCCAACAGCCACTTCCAACATATAACCACTTCCAAAATATAGCTAAAATTTTCTCGTGACCCCGTGAGGGTTGCCTTAAGAAGGCCGCATATAATAGCCCTTGTGTAATGCGTGCTTATGTACGATTGTTTGTAATAAAGAAGGTCCCAGTTTCGTCCAAAGGGCGAAGCACTCCATTGTGATAGTGAAATTTTAGGCGCCTACGCATAGTGATGTTCGTAGTTTTTATCGGCTACATTGCTCACAGTCCACATTCTCTTAATAAATAAATTAGCGAGCATGATGTCACGCCCACCTAGTCAGACATGAGCAACGCTTTCATGATGAAAAACGTCGACATCAGAAATGAAACGCTTGGAGCAGCCGATCACTTCAACGCCTGTCTGACACGTGAGTTTACGCAACCTCCAACACTAGGCACGCTGGAAGACAGCGGCGCAAATCGGCAAGCCCAACTATACACCTGCTGCAGATTACCTCCAAGATACCGCACGCGGCCAGGGAACGCGCTCAACCACGCAAAGAGCCATGTGCAGCCACGGGCCTCGCACCTTCACAGCCTCTGTGCCATACAATGGCCACCATACATACATACATACATACATACATACATACATACATACATACATACATACATACATACATACATACATACATACATACATACATACATACATACATACATACATATTGCATATAACATCAGCAAGGAGTGAGCATTTATCAATTCTTGAAAAAGTAATCCCCCGTGACGGTGCTATCGTGCTAGACAGCTTGTTCGTCTGCGTCCGCACACTCATTGCTTTGCACACGCAGCGCATTGGTATCCAAAGAAATCTCATTTCGTTGTTCTTTTGTTGAGCAATGTCAATAACTACCGCAATCTGAGGGCCTAAATAGAAGGGCATCTTCATGAAATGCATAAAAAGATTGGAAGGTCGGCTTAGAATCGATAAGAACTATCAGATAAGAAATCTCTACGACAAGAACGCTTGATAAAAGTAAACTTGGAAAAAGTGACGTCGAGCGATTGGAAGGCGATGCCCTATGTCTACATAAAACAAGACCTAAATTGGTTATATTTGTTAAATCTTTTTTTTTACTCTGTTGAACTCGAAGCGTGTGAGCTGCCACGAACTGCGGAGGGAGAGGGACCTTTGTCAGGCTTGATTGTCTTTAGCCCCTGCCCCTGCAGTGAGCTTTGTATGCTGCTTACTGTAAATAAAATCACTTACTCACTTTAAAAATTTGCTTTATATCATAGTGCGCAATGTCACCAACGTAAGCGTTGGGAGAGAACAGTCAACTAACGCTCACTGAAACAATTACGTAAGCTGATTAGGCACTAAGCCAATTTTGTAAGCACGGGCGGTAATTTTAAGTTGTCTCGAATCTAACAGCCTGACAGTCCTTTCTATATAATAGCAATCCGTTGATGATTGCGTGACGAAATCAAAAAATTTCACAAGTTGTGATTTCTAATGTAACGGCACTAAATCTTCAGTTTTTCACCAGTGCTTTGCTCTTAACGCATGGAAAGTGTGAACATTCAACGCATTTTTCAAACAAATATGTCTGGAATATATTTTTCCTCGAAACTACACGCTCTGGTTCTCGATATTTTGCATAGCTTACAATGCTACCTAAAATACTTGAGGCCCTTCGCCAAATTTCGGTTACAGACCAGCAGGTCTAGGGAGCCAGAAAGGAAGCGCCTTACTGTATCTGTTTCAAGAGGTTCATTAGAAGTAATGAAAAAATTTGAAATGTGGCGTTGCTGTATTGTCAGAAGGCCAGTTGCACAGCAAAAGTTGACGACATCTCTCTTAGCGTAGTCTGGCATCCAGAAGTGTCACAGCAAGGCCGCGTGGCACCTTTCCCTTCCTCTAACGTAACGATGTCCATTGTGTGCCCCACTGTTATGCGCACCCTTTTTTCCGCTACATTGCCGCTTTTCCTGCTCAAATAGGCTGTAGTTGAAGACCCCGTCATGTTCACGTCATTACCCTCGACTCCATTTTTTCCCCTTCTATTCATTCTTTTGCTGCAGGGTGCATGTAATGTCGTGGTTCTTCCCATTATGCGTCGAATGATTTACTTAAGTCTCGTGCAGAAATCACTTACGCGGCAGGCAGTGCGTCTTACGCACCAGCGTTATTGCTAGTGAGTTTGTCTTTAGCAGAGAGCGGGGTTCTTCGAGAAGAAGGACGCCAGGGCTGTTTTCAAATTCCTGTCCTACTGGCTCCGTTTAGCCGCTTGATATTTTGCAAACACAATTAGCACTGCGTGATCCAGGCGCCCCTCTTATCTATATGCCTCAGCCTTGTGAGGTACCCTTTATGACAATGCTCCATACGTTTAGGAATACCATTCCACGGGAAATTTTAAAAAAGTTGTGAAAGTGTTTGATAAACTGCTGTCGCCTTTTGCTTTCCGATACCAGTTGAGGTATAAAAAACCGCATAAAGAAGTCACAGTTTCTTCCGAAAGCCAAATTGCGATAGAAAATTATTAAATTAATTATTAGAAAGGTGATCGAAATGATATCAAGAATTATCGCCCTATCTCAGTGTGGCCAATATTTTCAAAAGGTTTAGAAAAGATTATTCATGAGCGCCTTTCAATTTTTTCTCAGAGATATGACCTTTTACCCCAGCTCAATTTGGATTTAGAAAGCATTTCCGCGGAACTAGCCTTGATAGAACAAAAAGAGTTTATTTTATCACAGTTTTCAAGTAAGATAGTTGTACTTGGCCTGTACATTGACTTCACGAAAGCTTTGACTGCATTGTTCATTCCATTTTACTCAAAAAATTTGAATTGTATGGACTGCGTGGCCATTGCTGGAATCTTATAAAATCTTACCTTGGCTATCGGCGGCAGTATGTTCAAATTTTCTGAGCACTGCTCCGACCAAAAACCGACTGCAAGAGGAGTGTCTCAAGGCAGCATTCTTGGACCTTTTCTTTTTAATATCTATATAAATGATCTGGTCAATACATGCGCTTAAGCCAAATATATATTGTACGCCGACGATGCCAGAATATTTTTTTCCGCTACAGACTGTGAGCAAACCAGCTATATAGCAAACTCCGCCCTTGTAAAACTTCTGGACTTCTCTGTAGCAAATCAGTTAGAGGTTAACACCAACTAAACTAAGGCTGTGCTATTTAGACCGAAATCAAAGCAGGTAAATATGAACATAGATCTTATCTATGGCACCAGAAAAATAGAAATAGTAAGTAGTATTAAAATTATAATATGAACGTAGATCTTATCTATGGCACCAGAAAAATAGAAATAGTAAGTAGTGTTAAAATTCTTGGGGTAATTAAGGTTTTCGCAAAATATGCTGTGGCATATTCATGTAGATTCTGTTTGCCCTAAGTGTCAAGTGTCGTTGTTATTTTATCCAGATGTAGGTGGATATTACCTTTCAGCGTAAAAAAGCTGATATATAATTCTCTTTTTTACTCACACCTCTCTAACTGCTTTTTAGTATGGGGATATACCACAGTAACTAACTTAACAAAGGTGTACGTCCTACAAAAAAAAAGAAAATTAGGCTTCTTTTTGATGTCCCCTACAATTCTCATACACATACTCTGTTCATTAAAGCAGATGTAATGCCTGTCTGGAAATTGTTTAGCTATAGACTAATTGTTGCCTTTAGGTGCGAATTAAAAGACAATCGAAATTTCTTTCACAACCTAGCCAAGCTGGAAATAAAGCCTACATCCTATAGTATACGTCAGTCTCAATACTGGAAGGTGGTCACTCCCCGTGCTAACTATTCTATGGGTACACTATCGTATATTTTGCCTAAACTTCTTAATGATCTGAATAAATGTGGAATTGATTTAGGTCACACTACAGTTCGCGAACTGCGCCACGTGATATGTCATGTTTTGAACAAATCTAATATTGGATTTCCTTGTGATATATTAAATCGAATCAATTTTGCGTTTGTCTTTTATCCGATTCCTCTATGTTTCATGTATGCTCCTGTACTGCCTTGTAGAGGGGACCGTGGGCTCCAGTCAAGCTATTCAGCAGCTTTTACCCATGGCCCCTCCATCGTTTTGATGGAAATAAAGGTTATTATTATTATTATTATTATTATTATTATTATTATTATCATTATTATTATTATTATTATTATTATTATTATTATTATTATTATTGTCAGCTACACGAAGTAAGAATGGTAGTTTTCTCGGCCGTGCATATCGGAAACATTGCTTGCTAGCAAGAGCGGTGTCAGGTCAGCGTGCGTAAGCAAACATCCCACTCGTTTAGGGCGGACACTCGCTGTCAGAAAGCTGCCAAGGTCGACCAAAATAGGTCGCGAAACTTCGGGCGAAAAGAGGTTCAGTACAAATCGTCATAGATATCAGAAAGGGGGGTTATGGGAGCAGCGATTGATTGAATGTTTGGAGGGAACGAACATTGGGGAACAAAAAAGGGTTCTTTTTAATACAAGTGAGACACAGCTACATTCAACAAAAAGAAAATTCTTGGTCAATTTTATATGTGCGTAACATATTAAGAAAATAGAAGTTTATTTAGTTTTATTACTATTAGTAAACACATTTCATTTTCAGCGCCCATCGTTACAGTGGGCGTTGACGCCACTATCCCTTGCAATGCAGTGCGCGTCTTGAAATGCGCAGGAGGGCACGCTCGCAAAGTTCACCTGTTGAAATACGCCCCCCCCCCTCCCCCACCTCACACGTTGTGCTTTTATGCTTGTCGAAGTTTGTATGTATTTGGTGACGCGGGTAGCTTCATCGCTTCTTAACCTGTTCGGTAAAAAGTAGTGATTTACGATCGCCAGATAATCCGTGTGGTTGTGTTCGTGCGACTGCGCTGGCCGAAGGGCTTGGCATCCGACGATAGGTTCAGCACTCTACACCTGGAGCTTTCGTCGGCCTCCAAAGAAAGTATGTTCCGTGAAGGGGTAGGATTTCGGCAACCATGCGGCTGGCCTATTCTTGCATCGCTTTCCGCTCTGAAAGGTCGAAACGCCCATCAAGTCGAAAGGAGGGGCATTCGAATATATAGCTCCAAAGCCAGACCAACAAAACAAATTTCACGCCTTCGAAAACAAAATGACGTCACTTCTGCTTTTAACGGATATGGCATCAGATTATTTTTTCTTCCGCCGGAAGTGTGCCCTCCACATACACATGGCGCTAAGCTCTACGAACCCCAGATCAACTGCCATGTTTTGAACGTATGGGCTCCTATGGAAGCTTGGCTACCAGGTAACTATACATACATACATACATACATACATACATACATACATACATACATACATACATACATACATACATACATACATACATACATACATACATACATACATACATACATACATACATACATACATACATACATACATACATATATACATACATCGTCTAATTGAGCAAGGAGTGAGTATGTATCAAGTCTTCCATAAGGAATACGTGCGATGGCGCTAACATGCAAAACGGCTCTATCCAACGTTACTAGACTAGTTTCAGTTTTAAAACTCGGCGCTGTTGCGCGGAACCGCCACCCGCCCGCGCCTTTGTGGCGCTGCAGTCGCGCCCGGCTTCACTTCCTCACTAGCCGGCTACGCGGGCGGGCCGGATTAAGCACGCGGTGCACCGTTGGTGTATTCTGTGGTTCGTTGTTGACAGCGAATTTCAGCTAGCATGTCATCCGTGGTACTGTAGCCTTCGCCGAGTTCAGCAGACGATACCGACGTGCTGCGTACCCATCGGAACGATGACGACAGTTCGGTGCACTACATTTTCTGTGCTCCCAGCAACGCGACGCTTCGCTCGGCGTGAAGCAGAGCGATTCCTCGTGCCGACCGGGAACTTGTCTTGTGTCCCAGACAGTGGCGCGTACCCACTATGGGGGATTGGCCATTGATTGATTGAAAACATCTTTATTTGTGGGATATTCGTAGAACTCGTGGGTGGGCCGCCCATTCCGGTAGCCCACTGGTTACTGCTGCTGCACTGGCCCTCCCCACCAGCCAGTGCTGACGCTCAGGATCATCGCTGAGCAGAATAGCCTCCCACTGCTCTTTTGAGGAATTTGGGATGGGGTCAACTGTGGGATTAAACCGGCAAGCCCAGACAATGTGGTAGAGGTTAGCTGCCGCTCCACAGTGTGGGCATTGCGGGGAGTATAGTGTAGGGTACCACTGGTGTAAATTAGCTGGCGTTGGGTATGTATTAGTTTGTAGCCTCCTAAGAGTGTGCTCTTGCATTTTATTGACGGATTTATGTGGTGTTGGGTACTCCTTCCTGTCTGTTCTGTATGGTGCGAGAATGTCAGCATACACTGCTAGAGCAGTTAGGTCCCAGCACTCTTCACGGTCATCAGGGGGAGACGCCCGGTATAGAAGAGCTCGGGCATGTCTGTGAGTGGCTTCGTTTCCTCCTGGTAGTTCCAGGTGACCGGGAAACCAGATGACTGAGGCTTGGCTGGGTGGATGCTTAGTCAGCAATGAAAACCCTGACCTGTGAATCAATCCATTATTGAAGTTGCGACAGGCGTTCTGGGAGTGAGTGAGCACATCGGCGTTGGGGTTAGATGCTATAGCTAATGCAATAGCTGCTTCCTCTGCGTGAGTGGTGTTGGAAGTTTTCATCGAGGCGCAATTCACCATCGATCCTGAAGGCGTTGAGACCACAATAGTCATCACCCCATTCTTTGGCACTGCGGCGTCCACATAGAGTATGTTAGGTTGCTCGTCCCATTTCTCCTGCAGGGCTTCCCCTCTTGCTTTTCTCCTTTCGATGTTATATACGGGATGCATGTTCTGCGGAATGGGGTACACTTTGATGTATCTCCTCACATCACGTGGTACCTCTTCCCTTTGGTATATCGTATAGGGCAGATTAATATGGATCTTTTCGAGCAGATCTCTACCTGGTTTTGTGAGTGCGAGCCTATTGAGTTGTGGAAGGCATTGTGCTTCCCACATCTCTTTGAATGTATTATGTACTCCTAGAGCAATGAGCTTTGCCATTGGCGTGGAGTTTGGTAGCCCCAGTGCCGTCTTGTAGGCCTTCCGGATCAGTGTCTCCAACTTTTCAATTTCCGACTTGGAGAGGTTAAGGAATGCCGTCCCGTACATTATCCGAGAAATCACGAAAGCCTGCACTAAGCGGATGGCGTCCCTTTCCTTCATGCCATGGTGCTTATTTCTGATACGATGCATCATCCGGAGGATTTGCTCGGTGGATGTTGTAAGCTTCTTCACAGTGGTGGTGTTCTGTCGCCCCTGCGGGATATACAGCCCTAGGATCTTGATCTCCGTGGGTTTCGGTACTGAGTGGTTGTCTATATACACCGTGATGTTCTGCGCCAGGGGTGTCCTCGGGTTCTTCAGGATGAGCAACTCGGACTTTTCCGGCGCACAAGGGAGGCCTCTTTCCCTTGCGTACTGGTCCACCGTGTCCGCTGCTGCTTGAAGGCGCTGCTCGATCTCGGCGTCACTCCCCGAGTTGCACCAGACAGTGATATCATCCGCATACAATGTGTGTTTGATACCCGGGATTTCAGAGAGAAGGCCTGGGAGATCTTTCATAGCCAAATTGAACAAAAGGGGTGACAGTACCGCCCTTTGCGGAGTTCCTCTCGGGCCTACAGTGATGGGATCTGATTTTATTCCACCGAAGTTTATAGTGGCTTGCCTTGCTGATAAGAAGTTCTTGACATAGTTGTAGGTTCTGGCGCCACAGTTGGTGTCGGCGAGGCTGTGAAGAATATTTTTATGTAGAACGTTGTCAAACGCTCCTTTATAATCAAGTGCCAGGATGGCCCTTGTCTGTGACTTGGGGGGAGTCTCAAGGAGATCCTTGTACAGGTACAAGAGGGCATCCTGGGTCGATAGGTGAGGGCGAAAGCCGAATTGAGTGTTAGGTAGGAGGTTGTTCTCTTCTAAGTATCTACTGAGTCTCGTGTTGATGACCCTCTCTATGAGCTTGCCCAAACACGAGGTCAGCGATATCGGTCTTAGATTATCCAGTTTAAGGGGTTTGTTCGGCTTTGGAATGAACCGAACCTCGGCCGTCTTCCAGGATATCGGTAGCATTCCTGTAGCCCAATGCTGCTCGTTGAAGCATTCCACCAGCGAGGTGATGGTGTCATCGCTGAGGTTAAATAAGAGCTTAGCTGTTATTAGATCTGGACCAGGAGCTGCATTTTTTCTCATGGCCGCTATTTCTGCTTTGTTCTCTTCTTTCGTGAGTGTGATGTCCAGCTTCGCATTCGGCAACCCAGAATACTCCGGTTGTTCCACGACTGGGTCCGTGCACAGATACCTGGTCTTGAGCTTTTCCATCAACTCTGTGTCCGCACCAGGGATGGTGTGTACAATCTTCGTGAGCCTGTCTTTAGTGGCCGACTTGCTGCTGCTGGGGTCGATTAGGACACGCAGGAGCTTCCAAGTCTTTGACACACCTAGCTTTCCCTGAATACCATCGCAGAGCGTATTCCAGTTCTGTCTAGCCAAGGATATGGCGTAGGATTCTGCCTTTTTGTTTATCTCGTCTATCTTTTTCCTGAGTTTGCTGTTAAGCCGTCGTCTTCGCCATCTCTTTGTCAATGAGTGTCTTGCATCCCATAAATGCAGAAGGTGCGGATCGACCCCTGGGCAATCTTCTGTCGTGCAGACCTCTTTCGTAAAGGCTTTCAAAGCTTGCACCACACCCTTAACCCATTCCTCTAGGTTTGTAATAGAGTTTGCAGTAGATGCCCGGGCCTGTCTCCACCTGTCCCAGTTCGTAATTTTTGCTATACCTATTTTGCGTTTGCACGCGTTTGTGCTTATCTCCAGAGAGAGGATGAAGTGATCGCTTCCCAGGTGCTGTTCGGTATTCTTCCAAATCGCGCTGTTTATGTTCTTGGTAAACGTCAGGTCTGGACACGTGTCTCTACTAACACTGTTTCCCAGCCTCGTAGGGTAAGTGGGATCGGTGAGGATCGATAACCCTTCTTGCGTCACCACTACTTCCAGTTTTCTGCCTTTTGGTGTCACCGCCGGGTAGCCCCATGAAGGGTGCGGTGCGTTGAAGTCGCCCCCAATCACGCAGGGGGCATGACCCGCTAAGCTCAGAAATTTCTATATGAGGGAACCCAATCTTGCGTGCCTGTCTTCGGGAGGGCTGTAAACATTCAATACATGTGTGCTTGTCGCTCGTCTTCGGAGAGGAAAAATAGTAATGTAGCAGTGCGCAATATCCGGCTCGAAAGGGTCGTGCAGTATGGCAGTGTATAGTTTGTGCACTAACGTGGCAGTTAAATGGCCTTGCTGATAAGTCACATAGTCTTGGAGTTTGATAGGTATTAGGTGGGGTTCTTGAATTAGAATAGCTGCCGGTGGGGTCAGATTCCTGAGATAGTAGGAGATTAAGAGCCGCCTGCTTTCTCCTGTAGCCCCGGCAGTTCCACTGCCAGATCTTTATTCTACGTTTGGCTGGCATGGTGAGTCCGTATCGGAGGGCTCATCCACTTGCATTGTACGAGCGAATTTGGACTTATGTCTTTTATCCGCATGTTCCTTCCCAAGTGCAGAAATTGCCGTCTCCGTGTATCGTCTGTTTGCAATCTGCTCTCGAATTTCTTGGAATTGGGCGTTCACGTAAATTGGAAAGGCTCGAAACTCCTCCTTGAAGGATCGGATTTCTTGGATAATTTGTTGGTACACCTCGCCTAAAGCAGGCTGGGAGCTAGGTGCCTGCTGTGTTTGGCTTTGAGGAGTCGGCTGAGTTACCGGCGTTATTGCATTAGTAGTGGCTCGCTTAAGCTCTTGGTTTTGGATTGTTAAAGCGCTGACTTGTTTATTAAGACTTTCTATCTCTTTTTTGAGTGCTGCCAACTGCGTGTTATACGGGGAGGACGAGGGGAGGGGAGGCCACTCTGCAAAGCTCACCTTCGAATCTGAGAGCTGACCCGAGGAAGCCTTCTTCAGCGCCCCGGTGGTCTTCGTGTGGTTCTCCTTCCCTTGTTCTTTACCCGCTTCCACGTGACTGGCGTTCTGGTTGGAGCCGGTTGCCCGGCGTCTCGAGCTCGAACGGCCGCGAGAGGTGGAACGAGAGTGGGAGACTGATGACGACGCTCCTCACCATCGCTGTTCAGGCTGCTTCTTCTGCCTGGGCCTGCTCCTACCTACTTCCAGTTCCGTTGTTGAAGCCGCGTTTGATGACGTGGCACTAGCGTTCTTGTTCAGCGGTCTGTGGAAATTTTCCTTGCAGTCCCTTGAATTAGTCTTGTGCGGACCCTTGCACAGCGCGCAAACGGGTGCGCACTCGCGCGTCTCATCTGGACTCGGCGTTCCACAGTTCTGGCAAGCAGCCCTCTTGGGTTTCGGGCAGACGTCTGCTCGGTGACCTGGCATTCCACAGTTGATGCAAGCCGCCCTCGTTTTCCGGTAGATGTAGCAGCGGCGCTCTGACCACCCGTAGTTGACCGTGAATGGAACTTTCTGGCCGGCGAAGACGATGACTGCCGACGTAGTCTTGCCCAGACGGCGCGCTCCCAGGATTGTATGGCTGGGTGAGGAGACGTCTTGGAAGATAGAGTCATCACCCACTTCAGGCTTGATATTATGTATTACACCCCTGCAAACATCCTCTGGCAAGGCAACGTAGGCGGTGACTGTTATACTCTTGCCGTCGAGGTGTAGACTATTAAGCTTGGCGAGGCGGAACGCATCTTCCTCACAGTGAGTACATATCATTATAATGTTCTGCTGGCTAACAACGCGCAGAGTTGGCTTTTCTTGTAGGGGTATGTCAAGGGCCGCTTGGATCTCTAATTCGAGATCCAAGGAGCGTGGAGCCACAGATTGCAGATCCACTGTGGTTTTAGGTCGGATGATGACCTTATATGGAAAATTCTTTAAACTCGGTAGACGCGGAGGTCTTGGTGCGGGAGGCTCTCGGCGTTCTTTCTGCTCCGGCTCTTGCTTGGGAGCTGTCGATTTAGCTTGCACCGCTCTTTCGTAGTTACGTCGGGACCATATGTTCCATCCATGGCTGTTGTCTTCCTTCGGGGGCTCCTGCGGGGGCATCAGCTGCTGCTGGGATGTTGGTACATGGCTGAAGTCCATCTCCGTCGGGTCGTAGCCTCTTAGGGAATTAATAGTAGTCGCGGTAGTCATGAGTGAAGCGGGAGCACTCACCGGCGAATGTCGTTGGACTCAGCGTTGCGCGAACGCCATGCCGCGCATCCGCCGGCGCACCTGCGTCTCTGCTGCGGTGACGCACCCAAACCACTCGGCCGTTAGGGTTAGCGCTCTTCGCGTGGTGCTGAGAAGTCACACAGTCTTTACCGCCGAGATTATGGCACTCACAGGTTCACTGGAGGTACCAGGCGATGCCAGGCGTTGAAGGGAACCCGTGGATGGTAAATATACGGTGATCCAATATTGTTATCCGCCGCAATTGAAGATTGTCAACGGAGCCCAATCATCGAACGTCCGCTCTTGACGAACGCTTGCAGCGCCCGGGGATTGGCCAAGAAGCAGGCGGTTTTCCGTATGGTTAGAAGTAGAGAGAAACTAGATCTGTATAGTGGAGCGTGGGACGATAGTACTGTAATTTAGAAGTGTAATTAAATATTGTAAGGAATTCCGATAAAATATGTAAACGTAAAGAAATGAAATAAATTTATTTATGGATAATTTTAGAAATTCAGCAAGGTACTCTTTTTGTGTCTCTAATAAAATTGTAAACTGCCAGAAAAGCATCCCTGTGGCTGGATCCCACTGAAGTCGCCGCAAAAGAAGGAATGGTTGGCGAGGTTAGCGAGAGGCCAAATTTGGTAAATGAGCATTCTAATAGTTTTCTTTGTCTTAGAAAGCGACGGCACGAGAGAAAGTAATGTTCGATAGTTTCAGGTTTGCTGCAAAAAGAACATAGAGGGGACACTGTGAGACCAGACCTGTGTAAGTAAAAATTTAGAGGAGGTATGCCGTATGCGACCTCTAAATTTTGTAAAAGAAACTTCCAATTGCCTTGAGGGACACCAATTAGTATTCCATGGGAAGCCAAGGTGGTGGAAATCAGAAGACAGCGTTAGAATGGATATTGCAGAGTTTTGATATATAGCGAAATTTCTGTACCTAACCGCGGTGACATAAGCTGGTGTCGGCAAAACAGATCAAAACAGGAAAGCTCGTGCGAGTGAATCAGCCATTTCAAAGCAAACGTACTTTTCGTAAGCACGGAGGCACCATCGAACGAAATGTTCTTTGAATTGCTGAACTTAAAGATTCTGTTAGTGCTGTTCATACAGATAGCGAGTCGGTCACAATAACAGCTAATGGGTCATTTTGGACTTTCTGCGTTCGTCGTCGTCTTCCACAGCTGGCTGCGTGGCCGTTCATCTTTCTAGCATTGAATTTCACTTCACTTCTGTCGTCGTAATGGGGAGGCCGCGTTTACGGGGGTACAAGCCATTGCTTAAGGGAGTATGAGCCACTCATCGTCTTACGTAACGGAAAGATTTAATTTTGAAGAAATTTAATTTCGAAGAATCAAGCGGCTAATCGCAGGCGAAGGCTGCTAACCATGCCGCCGAGCAAACTCGAGACATCGAACGCAAGCGACAACTGCGGACGGTAGGCATACCGTCAGTGACGTCGTTCTCTCCGTCGCAGGCGATTTTGTGTATAACCTCATAACTGAGAAATACTTTAATGAAACCTCGGGATTAACCCAGTGATAAAAACAGGGGCCGTACGTTTCAGCTTCGAACATAAAGCATTTTCACGGAATGAAAAATCCGACTTTTTTTTTGCTTTTGTGTACAAAGACCGACCTCATCTTTCATTTTGTAGCGCTTCTTTGCCGTGGCGAGAAGCTTCGGTGGGGATGATGATGGCCAGATATTCAGGCTCGTGAGCCTAAACTGCGCGAAATGCTAAGACGACAGGAAGAAACACATGGCATTTAGAAACGCAGCTTCTGCGCTTCGCTGTATGCGTTTCTTCTTTTCGTGCAGTTTACTCTTCTTTCAGTATTAACGAAGCGGCACGATAAATCTTATTGCTGTAGCTGGACCGCTTTCTCGTGGTATCACTATTTCCGACAAGGGAGAACGCCAGCGAGCGTGAAACACGTGCACACTGCCCGTCCGCACCAGCTCAAGCGTGTGACGAGGCATCTGCAGTGGAGCCCGATGGAACAGCGTTTCCCTCTGGCGGCTGTCAAAGAAGCGGTGACAGCGGCTGTAAGCGCGCGGGCGGGGAGTTCTACAACTGAAGCTAGTCTAGTAACGTTGGCTCTATCCATGGCGTGCGCAAGCTTATTGCTTCCGACGTGCAGTATCTACAAAAACATCTAGGAGAATTTATTTCTTTGTTCTTCGGTGGGGAATATCCGTAACCTGTACAATCTCGAGGATCAACATCGAAGACCTTCGAAGGCCTTCAGATGTAAGAATTGATTTGAAGGCGGACTTTGGATCGAAATGCCCTAATCACAGTTCAACTCGACCTCTATAAAATGAACGCTTGATACAAGGAAACTTCATGCGCGTTGTGTCATCTAAATTGAAACTTTGAAAAAGTGACGTCGAGCTATAGCAACGTATGCTCCATCTCTTCTTACAACAAGCGCCTGAATTGGATAGATTAAAGTTATCCTTATAACAAACCGAGTAACGTCACCATTGTGCGCTTTGGGAGAAAATGGCCACGTGCGGCTCGTTGAAACGAATATGTAGGCTGGTGAGGCGCTATGTAAATTCTGTAAGCTTACGCGCTGATTTCAAATTGTCCTGCATGACGATGAGATTCCCACCATCCTAGCAATAGATCTTCAAATTTTCGTAACCGTAAATTTTCGTAATATTGGTTATAGACTATCATCTGTAGGGAGCCGCGACGGGAGCGTTTTACTGTAGATGTATATCAAAGGGGTTCGTAACAATAAATGACAAAAAATGAAATGAGGTGTTGCCATGCTTTCAGAAGTCCAGCTTCATCCCGAACGTTTACACTTTCTCAGCGTACAGTGGCGACCGCAATTGTCACAGCCAACAACCGTGCCACTTTACCTTGCTCTGACATAAGCTTCTCCATTGTGTACCCTGTTCTTATGCGCACCTTTTTCGCTTAATTCACCTGATTCCCTCTGTGCCCGCTCACAAATGCTGTAGTTAGAGAACCCGTCATGTTCACATCATTACCCTTGCTCCGTTTTTTCCCCTTCTATACATTTTTTTTTGCTTCTTGAAGAACGTAAAAATGTGGTATTCCCTTTTTGCGTCGGCTGATTTGCATAAGTCACGTGCCAAAATCGCTGACGCTGTTAGCAGTGCGTCTTATGCACAAGCATTTTTTGCTAGTGAGCTTCAGTCTCGGCAGAGAGCGGGGTTACCAGAAAAGAAGGACGCCCGGGCTCTGTTTCGAATTCCAGCCATTCTGGCTCCGTGCTGGCGCTTGATAATTTGCATGCACAATTAGCACTGCGTGATCCAGGCACCCCGCATGTCTGTTTGCCCCAGCCTGGTGAAGCACCCTTTTTGACAATGCTCCATACGTTTAGGAATACCGATCCTCACTAAAATTTCCAAAGTGTCGTAAAAGTGTTTCATAAACAGCTGTCGCGCTTTGCGAGGCCACGGATAATTGCTTCATCTCGATTCACTGTATATGTTAAGGCTTTTGTGGTATATAGAGAACAAATATACGAACCAATTACTTGAATCAAGAGTCATGTTTGCAAGCGTACGCTCGTTCCATACTTATATAAGGCGCCGAAAAATTACGGCAAGTGAAGTCATTGACCTAAATTAGCTACGCCAAGACAGCCGATGCCTTTCGCTCACTGCGCCACAAGTCTCGGTTCCATGCGATGAAAGCCCAAATTGGTTGAAATGCGTCACAGGAGGTAAAACCGAATTTCTCCCCATGTTGTAGTTCGAAAGTGCATTGGCGCCATGACGAAGTGTACAATCAACGCAAGATTACGCCGGAAGCATAAGGAACAGGCTACATCTTAAAGATGTGGGTTGGCGAGCAGGCGAACTTTACTTACACAGCCAGCCCCGCTGGCTTCGGTGACGTGTCGCGCGCATAACACATGCATATGACGCGTATGTTGTGCGGCTAACTTGTTGCCGCATAAGGCAATAAAAATAAATCGCAAGGAATAAGTTTATTCATAGGAAAACTTTTTTAGTTTTAGCCGGAAAGAATAAAAAAAATGAAACGGTGTTTAAAATCATTTCACGTTTGTTCCCCAATGCTCGCCCCAGCTAACAGATGGGGCAAACAGTAGGTGTGACGTGTTTCCTGTTGCCAGTAATGTAATTCATGGGAAACTGTTTAGCTTTCGCAGTTTTTTGTTATGCTCGTGTCAGGTAACGGATGGGATGAACACTACGCGTGACGTGTTTCCGGTTGTCAATTTTTGCCGAGCGTCCCCGCTTGTTGAATTTATTTCTCTATGGTTGAACGGGTAAGGCGAGAGGAATGCAGGAATTTTAATATTTAACCAAGCGGAGACCAAGGTGCAACTGTCAATGCAGCCACAGCCCTGAAGAAAAGCGCCCTCTTCGTACGTTACGCAAAATTCATTTCACATTTGTTATCTTTTTTTTCGATGCTCACGTCAGCCAACGGATGGGATAAAAACTAGGCGCGATGTGTTGCTAATTTTTGCCCAGTGTGCTTTCTTGCTTAATTTCTTTCTCTATGGTCAATAAGATCGCGTACTTTAACGTTCCCGTACCTACCGCCAATGGAGCCATCTCAAAAGAAAAGCGCACTCATTTTACGTTAGACAAACTCCATATATGCCCAGTAATCTCTACCTAAGTTTCTCTTCAGGTCTGGAACGGAACTGTGCTTAGGGAAAGCTTGATCAAACTATACTGACCTAAAGTGTCCGCCACCCGTGTCTTCATATGGAGACCTCCTTTTCTCCTAGTGACGAATGCTAGTCTTCTCGTTTCGCTATGTGGAGTATATTTGCCCTTCCACTACGTAGCATAATAGCGCGCTAAGGCATGACATCATAATGATTTTACTGCTAAATACATCATAGTAGATCTGCGCGAAGTGGCAACCGCAAAGCGACCACCAAGTTCCTGCCACCCATTTCTGTCAAGCTCAGAATAAATGATGCGAAAACTAGCATTTATACGAGAACATCCATACGGACAATATGTAAAGCTCATTCCGTGTATTTTTTTGAGAAATATCAAATGGCCACTTATAAAACACTTAGCAAATTTATATCGTGCGTTAAATGATGCCTTTGCAGGCCTCAGTACTAGATCACGCCACCATAATGTAGGGAGGCTCCGTGTCGCGTTGACTGCGTGTCTCGTCCGAATAGCATCTCGTCG
Source organism: Dermacentor albipictus (assembly GCF_038994185.2). Classification (NCBI taxonomy): domain Eukaryota; kingdom Metazoa; phylum Arthropoda; class Arachnida; order Ixodida; family Ixodidae; genus Dermacentor; species Dermacentor albipictus. The sequence continues at coordinate 73,650,176 of NC_091829.1, read as the reverse complement.
TCAGCGCATGCGCGGTTGCGCAAAATAGCCGCGTGACTGCATCCTTGCTGTTGCAGATTTCAATGCATGGACGCAAGAGTTGGTTATATTAATTCCATGGGTGAACGTTGGAGCCTGTTTTGTGTGTGATGCCAGCCGCGGCAGCTTAGTGCGTAAGGCATTTCAACGCTGAGCTCAAAGTCGTCCATTCCATTGCGACCACGGCGGCCGAATGTCGACTGGAGGGAAATGAAAAAACGAAGCAAAAAAATGAAGACGAAAGAAAGAAAAAATGTGCGTGTACTTGGATTTGGGTGCTCATTAAAGACCCCCATACTGCTAAAATCACTCTGGTAAAATCACAATTGGTAAAATCATCATAGCGTGCCTCATAATCAAAGCTGGATTTCGGCGCGTAAAACCCGACATTACAATTTCTATCGTTATGAGCGAGTAAAGTTTCAAAAGCGCAAGTTTCAGGCACTATATATATTGTGTGGGCTAGTGCTCTTATCCAACCCCGTGTCTCCTGCCTTCCCCTTCACCTTCCTAGGGTGGAGTAAGTTGTGGCTAGAAGGCTTCGTGCCGGCGTGGCGCTTACACCGACTGCGGCATCAAAGTGGAACTGGTTGTATTTACCATTGGGCTCTACGTGACCAGTCTGCTCAGTGCCACTGATGGATAAGCAGGTGCAGCGTAACACCTAATACTCACAAGTCCAGGCTCACAATCGGAACCCTCGTGTATGCTACTGCAAGCTTGCCTCCGCTGCACTGTCGCATCCAGGTACGACCGCTGGATACATGATAACAGATTCCACAAAACACACCTTCATTTAGTACACTACACAGGCATCACAGCACTTATAATACAGATATACACATGAATAATTCAGGTCTCCGGGCAAGTCGCGATCGCAATAAAAAACACATAAAAACGAAGTGCTCAAGTACGTGATAAGGTCTTTATCAGCCATGTTTCCGAGTGATTTGGGAAATTTCGACGTCGCGCCGAGTTTGCATACCTTGAAGATGGGGCTCATCAGACGTTTGTTGCATGGCGAAAATTTTAAGTTTGTAGCTGAGATTACATTTCTTAAGGAAATTGGTCCCACACTTAGTCTCTCCTTTTACTTTTTACGCATACTTTGTACCATTACCAAAATACCAAAATTCGTCGATAAACGAAACAAGAAACTTGATTATATTGCTCGAAAAGAAGAGACATGCCGTGGGTAATGCATAGACGAAATAAGAAGTGTTTATACACACACACGCACACGCACACGCACACACACGCACACGCACACGCACACACACACACACACGCACACGCACACACACACACACACACACACACGCACGCACACACGCACGCACGCACGCACGCACACACACACACACACACACACACTACGTGTAATGCGATAAAGGGGTGAGTATTTATCGCCTTCAAAAAGCAATGCATGCAGTTGTGCTATCGTGCAAGGCAAGTCTTTCTTTGGCGACAGGAAGCCTATTGCTTTCTAGGCGCCGTGCACAAGTATCCAGTGGAATTTAATTTCGTTGTGCTTTCGTTGTGCGATGTTGGTTAGTTGTACCATCTCGAGGGCCGAATTGGAAGGCCATCTTATGGAAATCCAAAAAATACTGTGAAAGCGGACTTAAAATCAATATGCGCTATCCACAAGTCAACTCGATGTCTACAACATGGGTTTTTGACACAAGGAAACATCATGGGCGTTTTGTCATCCGTATTTAAACTTGGAAAAAGTGACGTGGAGCGATAGCAACGTTAGGCTCTATGTCTTTATACAACATGCGCCTAACTTCGTTATGTGAGGCAGTCATGCACGCAGAGAACGAGACTGTGCCATTTTTGACCGTGTTCCAACCCCGCGATCATGCTCCGTCATCATCTCACGGCTGCCTCATTGCTCGTGATTATGGCGCTGATCAGGTGTTCTCGTGAATTAATATTCAAAAAACAACAGTTCGAGAAAAGACTGAACCGGGACGCCACTCTTAATCCTAAGCTTTAACCCGTCGTTTTCCATAATGCAATCTTTGATTGTCTTCATAAGCTGATTTCTAGGAAAGAAACTATATAAATATGTGACTTATACTGAACGCTGCTGATACACCCCCTCTTGTAAAATCCTGAGGAAATATGAGTTTTTTTTTATTTTGAATGGGTCTTCTACGTGGAGCCCTGTTAAATTGTGAAGGACGAAACACCTCGGCGCATACTGTCAATGGAGCCAATAGGATAATGGGGCGGGCACTCTAGGTAGGCTAGACAAACTCCACAGTTGCCTTGGTATCCGTACATGAGTTTCTCTTCAGTTCCCAATGCTTTTTGTGCAAATGCAAACGGAAATAAAAAACATTGAACTGAAATATCCGCAGCCCGTGTCTTTATACAGAGAGCTGCTTTTCTCCTTACGAACAATGCTAGTCTTCTCGTTTCGCTTGGTGGAGTGCCTGTGCCTGTCCACGACTGAGCTTGATGGCGCAGCAAGGCATGACACCGTAATGGTTTTACCGCAACACACATTAAGCAAATTTGCTCAAAAAATGGGGCAATTGCAAAGGCGGCGCAAAGTTGCTCCCTGCAACTTTTATCAGGCAAACAATATTCAACATATCATTCGAAAACTAGTATTACCCCGAGTACTTCCGTAGGGAGAAATTTGTAAAGCCCATTCCGAGTATTTTGGATAAATATCAGACGGCCACTTATAATACGTATATCTAATTTGGATCCTGCGTTAAAGGATGTGTTTCCAGGTGCCTGAATGAGATCGTGCCGCCATGATGAAGGCTCCGTGTCGCGTTCATTGCCCGTCTCGTCTGCATCGCATCTCGTGATCGGCACATGCGCGGCGGTGCAAAGTAGTAACATGGCGGGGTACTTGCAGTTGCTGATTTGAATGCATGGGCGAGCGTTTTCTCTAGAGTTGCCTATATTAAATCTATAGGTGAAGATTCCAGATTTTGTTTAATGGGATACCAGCAACGGTAGCTTGCTGCTTAAGGGGTTTCTCTGGAAAGCTCAAGGTCGTCCACTCAATCGCTGCCACAGCGGTCGTATTTTCACTGAAGAGAAATGGAAAAAAATGAGAAGAGAACAGACGAAAAAAAAAACAGTCGTGTACTTGCCCTAAGGGTCATGTTATTCGACCCCAAATTGAAGAAGTCACTCCGAGTCCCTGGTTTTAGCGTGCCTCATAATAAAAGCCGGCTTTCAGCACGTAAAAATTAACATTGCAATTTCTAGCCTGATGAGCGAGCAAAGCTTCAAATGCGTCAGTTTCAGCCATTCTAAATATTGCGCGGGCAAGTGCTGTTATCCCACCCTGTGCCTGCTCCCTTCCGCTTCACCGAACCATGGCGGAGAAAATGCTTAGAAGGCTTCGGGCTGGGGTGACCCTTAAAGCGGCTGTGGTCACAAAGTGAAGTGTTCTCATTTACCACTGGGGTGCCACGTGTCCATACCCCGTAGTATCCGTGGTGGAGAGGCAGATGCGTACCACCTAATCTGCACAAATCCCTGCTTTCCTAGGAATGCTCGCATCTCCTACTGGAAGCCTGCCTCCGCTACGATGTCGCCACGAGCTACGACCACTGGATACGTGACGAGAGATTCCACAAAGCTCTACTTCGATTCCTACCCAACACAGCCCTCACAGCACAGATATAATACAGATATACACATCAAGAATTATGCTTTCGGGGCAAGTCCTTATCGCAATAAAAAAATTGCATATCGTGAACTGTAGCACAGCAAGCGGTCGGTATTTTCTTCGATGCCGCAGACCTCGCAAGCTACACTGTCGGCGACTCCAATTAATGTAGAGTATGCCTTTGTGAAGGCAACTCCTAATCAGAGGCGACCGAGATGCGTAACTTTACGTCGAGGAAGTCCGATTGGAGGTCGGAGAGGCAGTGAGGGGTTTAATTGATGCAGTCGTGTAAGTGGTAAGTTTGGCAAGTTCCATTCGGACAGTGAGAGACTGCGTGACAGGTGCCGAAGATGCCTTGTGGCGTCTGTCCAACGAAGCGGAATTAGAATGCTGTGCTCTTCTTGATGTGCTTTGCGAGCCGCGTTATCGGCGGAATCATTGCCACTGATTTCACAATGGGCCAAGCACCCACTGAAATACAACCTCGTGACCGTTTGGTTGGACGTGATGGTGAAGTTTCACGATTTATTATGTCAATTGTTCACAAAATCCGCGTCGGAGAACTGACTGCGTGCACTGTAACGCTGGTTTTGAGTCACACAACACAGTCCATTTTCTAGGCCTTTCAGAATCAATTAAATTGCGTTGCACGACGCAGAGCCGTTTGTTCTGCCACCGTTGAGGTCGTGACATGCGATGTCTTGAACCACAGTGTTTAAAAAATGTAATATATATTGTGGGGTTTCACGTGCAAAACACTTTCTGATTATGAGTAACGCCATAGTGGAGGACTCCGGAAATTTCGACCACCTGAGGTTCTTTAACGTGCACCTAAATCTGAGTACACGGTTGTTTTCGCTTTTCGCCCCGATCGAAATGTGACCGCCATGGACAGGATCTGATCCCGCGATCTTGGGCTCAGCAGCCCAACGCCAAAGCCACTGAGCAACCACGGCGGGTGAACCGCAGTGTTATTCCTAGCGTTGGTACAGCCACCGCACCACCAGAACAGGATGACGTAGTCGCTCCAGCGGTATAGTTGTGCATGTGGTTGCTGTACCTTTCCTGCAAGAGAAGTAATCTCAGCTGTTTTAGAGCAGCGGCCGGTAGATCTCTCTTCTACTGTAGTCCTGGAATCAATATATGCACTTGTGGACGGCTCACACACCACGGAGGAAACTCTGGCTTAGCCGCAAGTGAGCACCCAGAAGTAAGCGACGCACAATGGGCACTGACAGCAGCGCTAAATGTCGAGCAGGGCTTTGCATCAGTGAAGCTCGCCAGGTGGTGGGAAGGGGCCCTAGCATACTGTCTGAGATGCATACGCATTGTACGCATTGTCTAAATGGTAATGTGCGTCGTGATTGGGTAATCCTGCGCAATGGCAATGGTTTCGGCCGTCGATGCACTACATGGTAAGCAAAGACATATCTTAAGGGCATGGGCTTCAATGCTGTGAATCGTACGCAAGTTAGTCTTGCAGGTGTTGGATATTGGAGGCAGGCTGTATCACAGGAATCCAATGAACATCACCATGTGCAGCTGTAACACAGCGTGTATAAGACAGTCCACAACTTTTATTTGCAAGGAATTTGAATAGGCGACACATTGCGGTCAGCCGCTTTTTCACGTAATTCACTTGGGGAGTCCAAGACAGGTCTCTGTCAATTACGACTCCGAAGAACCTATGATTTCTGCTGTGAGGTATAAGTTGTCGGTCAATAGATATGCCGTAAGCAGATATTGGCTTCCTCGTGAATGCCAGCATTGCGCACTTTCCGCATGATATTTCAAGTCCTTGTTGACGAAGGCAGCAAGATGTCATTGTGGCGGCCTTCGGAAGCCTAGCGCGAAGCTGAAGTCGTGAAACACCTGATGTCCAAATGCGGATGTCGTCCGCATAGAAGGAAAGTCGCACGGTTCATCGCAAGTTGTCAACTAATGCAATGAGGATCAGATTGAAAAGCGACGGGTTAAGCACTCTGTCTTGAGGGACTATTCGGCTACCGTAATGCTAGGATGTCGTAGTAAGTGGAATGCAAAGGGTTCGGTGCCGGATGTCATCACTGAAACTAGCAATCCAAGTTATAGGCGACACAATGTCAGAAGATGACGTCAAAACCGAAAGGAGTAAGGACGAATGCCTTTTTTGTTCTACACGTGCTGGGAATCCTACGAGTTGCGACAGCGGCAATTCAGAGCAGACATTTAGAAAACAAGTAGGCTTCATCAGATTCATCAGTTGCCGCGGCTTAGAAAAGAGAAAAGAGTGTTGTCACTGCAAGAAAGAAAAACCAAAGTCATCGAGTAAAAAAAAAATTGATATACCTAGAAAAGTTCCAAAATATTTGATCCAATCAGTCCTGAAACATTTCACGAAAACCACTGCTATATTGCGGCGCCCGGTAACCTGCCCCAAGAATTTTTTTCTTTGAAATATAAACGATCACAGAGCAGCAAATCATTTCCAACTCTGCTCAAATAGGAAAAATACCACATTGAACTGATTCGCAAACTGCGATAAAAAATTTCGAGCACGCTTAAGATTCGCCTCCAAGAGTGAAACACAATAGCATTATATAAACCGTTATGTTTTATCTTGCTTTGCGGCAACTGTAGCTTATGTAACCATAACAATTTCCGAGAAACGCTGCTGGCGAACGGTATGCACGAAGGCAAACTTTCTGGTTCTTTCTTTTTTTTGTCTCCCCCCACATAACATTTGGCGCCGATGACGGGGTTGCGCGGAGGCGAGCGCCATCTAGATGGTGTTGCAGATAAGGAACTGAACGGGGCGCGACGTTCCTTTTATGGGAGACCTCAAACAGCAGCTGGAAAACGGATTTGCGTTCGAGTTTCCACGCGACAGAATTACGTTTTCTCGCTTATTCCAATTACAATTCGACATTATAATGTCTTTAGATAGTCTGTAAGTTGTACATTACGAATTTTCTGATGCATTTTACTTTGAGAAGTTCAATTAGTTCAGTAACGCCTCCGCCAGACGAAGAAACAATTTCTAAGAAATCTGCTCTACTCTCAACCGTGCGCATGGCCGCCGCATTTCGATGGGGGAGAAATGCGAAAACACCAGTGTACTTGGATTTAGCTGCCCAGTAAAGAACCGCAGGTAGTTCAGATTTCCGGTGTCTGCCACTACGACATGCTTCATAATCAGATGAAAGCTTTAGTACGTAAAACCCCATATTTTTGTAATTTCAGCCTTTCTGTTTTGAAAATGTGGCGGAGACGTGCATGTCCAGACGATGTCTCCCGCGAATTTCCCAAACATCTACTGAACTCGAAATATCACCGGAGCAAACGTCCATAGCTAAAACGTTAAGCCCAGAAGAAACAATAAAGTGCAGTATGGAATGAAAGTCTGCGGTGACATACACTGTCGGTGCAGCCGGTATTGTTATCCGAGAAAAACTAATGAATTTTCCTCTTGCAATCGCGAATGCCTTGGTAGTGTCACGGGAGCCAGCTCATTAACAAAACGGGCACTGTTTGTACGTTACACAAACCACGCAGGTGCACTGGGATATCTACACAAGTTTCTCTTCAGTTGTCGAAGGCAATTGTGAATATGCAAACGGCGATCAAATTATATTTACGTAAAATATGTGCAGCCCGTGTCTTTATTCGGAGATCTTGTTTTCTGCTATAGAAAAATGCCAGTGTACTCATTTTGCTTCATGGAGTATTTTTGCCTTTACTTTACATAGCTTGATAGCGCACTGACGCGTGACATCGCAACGATTTTACCGTTAGACACATTAGATTAAATCTGCGCGAAATAAAGTGGCAACCGCAAAGGCACCGCTAAGTGCTACCTCCCATTTCTGTGAGTCTAACAATATTCATTATACGGTGCGAAAACTCGCATTTGCTCGAGCACGTACGTATGGGGGACAATGTGAAAAGCTAATTCCGTGCATATTTTATGAATGCCACATGGCCATTTATAAAACATTCAGCTATTTTTTGTCGTGCGTTAAAGGATACGTTTGGAGACGCCTGAACTAGATTCCGCAAACATAATGAAGGGTGGCTCCGCACCACGTTCATTGCGCGTCTCGTCTGGGTCCCATATCGTCAGCGCAAAGTATCTGTATCAGCAGTAGCAGTAGAAGCATCTTTTGGCATCTACGGATACGCAGCAGACAACGTGTAGTCATTCCTTTTATCTGCATTCCACGACTGCAGATGAAGTCAAGGTGTGGATTAGTTCTCTAAAGTCGAATATCATTTGATCGTGTAGTCCACGCCAAAAGGCTCATAGCGACGACTACAGAGCTGCTTCGAGTCTCTGAATATTGACCATTTTTGAGACTGTTTTTGGTGGACGAACTAGTATATATGTGGCCCGGTGAGGATTTCTTGGAAAATTACGCATGCCATACCCCTGTGCTATCGAATTTAAGTATGCGTGCTTAAATACCAGTTTGTGTAAAAAAAGAAAGCCACAGTTTGTCCGACAGGCGAAGCATTTAATTGTGACACCGAAGTGTTAGACAACTGCACATAGTAAGGTTCGTAGTTTTACCGGCTACGTAATTCACAGTAAATATTCTCTAACTAAATAAATTACGAAGCACGATGTCACGTTCACCAAGGCAAACATGAGCAACGCTGTCATGATGATCGTTGGCATCCGGAGTCAAAAACTTGGAGCTGCCTCTCGCGTGAACGCCTGTGCGACGCGTGAGTTTACACAACCTTCAACACCAGGCACGCTGCAAGACAGCGCATGTGAAGCGACAAGCCATCTCGCCTCGCCCAACTATGCATCCGTCGCAGATTGCCATCAAAACAGCGCACCAAGGAATGCGCTCGACCAAACAGAGAGCCATGCGCAGCCACGGACGCCCGCCTTCACTTTCCCTCTCACGTCCGCCTTACCATCATACATACATACGTACGTACTGTACTAAGGCAGAAAGATGGGCGAGTTGGACCGGGTGCATACTTAATCATTCAGCGCGAAAAAAAAAAATGGAAGACACCGATTTAGAAAGACCAACGCATTCTAACTCGGCGTCTTCCCTGTTTTTCGCGCTGAATTATTAAGTATTTACACACACAGGCGTACTCACACACGCCGCCCCCCCACACACACACATATACACGCACACACGCACACACACACACTGCGTGTAACGTGGGAAAGGGGTATGTATGGTCTTCAATAAGCAATGCTTGCAGTGGTGCTATCGTGCAAGGCAACTCTTCCTTCGGCGATCGCAAGGATATTGCTTTCCACACGCCATGCACAAGTATTCAGTTCAATTTAATTTCGTTGTGCTTTCGTTGAGCGATGTTCGTAAGTTGTACAACCTCGAGGGCCGATATAGAAGGGCATCTTATGGAAATGCAAAAAATACTTTGAACGCGGACCTAAAATCAATATGCATTATTCACCGGTCAACTCGATGCCCACGACATGGGCATTTGACAAAAGTAAACATCATGGGCGTTTTGCCATCCGTATTTATACTCGGAAAAAGTGACGTCGAGCGATGGCAACGTTACGCTCAATCTCTTTTTATTTTATTTTTATTTATTTTTTATACATACTGCAACGCAGTTTGCGCTATAGCAGGAGTGGGTTAAGAAGATGTGCAGAAAATGCATAGGAGTATACAGCGGTAAACACAAGTGAACATTTTACAAAAGAGCACTGGTGAAAGAATACACAAGAAGTTATACAAATGCTGCCAGGCATACCCATGCCTGATTATGCCCATACCCATACCCATGATTATGCATCTAGGATGGCGGTTGCAAAAATTTGGGATGAGCATGGGCGAATGGATCCAGGTAATGAATTCCAGTCTTCGATTGAGCGGGGAAAGGAGCTGAATTTGAACATGTTAGTACGTGCGTAGTAGGGTATTAAGTTTCGGTCATGATGTCTTCTCGTTGATGATCCCGGCGCGAAGTTAATGTAATTATTATTTGAGAGCCTAACTAAAGAATTGACAATGGAGTGCAAGAACTTTAATGAGTCGACACGGCGACGAGAAGAGAGCGTGTTTAGGTTCAAGGAAGAGAGTGCTGAAGAGGGCGAAAAGTCTCGATCGTAACGACAGCTTTTTTCTGTATAGTCTCTAGTTTATTAATCTCTAACTGCTTATGCGGGCTCCAAACTACAGATGCATAATCAAGAACAGGGCGGATTAGAGATTTATACAATAGTAACTGTGTCTTTAGGAGATCGGGTTAGCGTTCGCCTCAATTAACCTAATTTTTTAGCGCTTTACTGCATATGTAGTCATTGTGTTTGGACCATGACATGTTATGGGTAAAAATGACACCAAGATACTTATACTCAGAAACCTTATCTACTGTACGGCCATTGGACGAGTAACTGAAAAGGGAGGGGGAAGATTTGTTGCAGAAAGACATCAGAACGGTTTTATTGAAATTAATGTTCATTTGCCAAGTGTTACACCAATCGCAAAACCTATAAAACGACTCTTGAAGGCGATAATGATCATTAGAAGATTTAATCACTTCATATAGAACGCAGTCACCAGCACAGAGACGGATGTTAGAAGAGCAGTGAAGTGGCAAATCGCTTATGTATAATAAAAAAAGAAGCGGCCCAAGGACGGAGCCTTGGGGCACACCTGATACCACATCAACAGTAGCGGAGTCAGTCGAACTGTAAGAAACGAACTGGGAGCGAAATGAGAGAAAGCTTAAAATTCAGTTAACCAAATGAGGATTATTCAGTACAGCATTAAGTTTAGCAATGAGTTTAGAATGTGAAATGGTGTCAAATGCCTTCGAAAAATCTATAAAAATTGCATCAACCTGGTTGCCTACGTCAAAGTTAAATGAAATGTCATGCGTGAACTGAAATAGCTGCGTTAACGTGCTGAAACCGTACCTAAACCAGCGTTGCATGTTAGACAGTCAATTATTTGATTCCGGAAAGAGCGTGATGTGCTTATGAATGATGTGTTCCGACATTTTCCATGACTGTGACGTCAGCGAAATTGGTCTGTAATTCGACAAACACTGCTTATCTCCAGATTTATAAAGAGGGAGCACTTTGGCTAACTTCCATGAAGAAGGTACAGTAGATGATGATAAGGACTTTCTGAATATGACTGACAGATATTTTGATGACCACAACGAATAACGAACAAGGAAGGCATTGTGTAACCCGTCCGGACCGGTGCATTTCTTAACATCCAGGTTTATTATAAGGTTGAGGATGCCTTCGCAGTTTATCTCAACGTCACTGATTGCTTCAGAAGAAACTATATTGGTAACTGTAAGGACAAAGTTGTTATCGGAAACAAACACGGATTGGAAATACTTGTTGAATGCATCGGATATCACGGCCGGGTCGTTGGTGACGTCATTATCTATAGTGAAAGAAGTGGATGAAGCATCGCGAGGTTAAATGGAAGACCAAAATTTTCGTGGGTTAGTTCTTAACAAATTGTGCTGGCGAACGCGAAAAAAGAAATCCTTGGCATTTTGCAACATAAGATGGAGTTCTTTCTTTGCCTTAACAAATCTATCCAATGCCATGGGATGAGTGCCTCTTCTGGAACGCCTTAACCTTCGAACGCGACGGCACAAATGCAAGATATCGCGAGTCATCCAAGGAATGTTAGAATGTTTTTTCTTAGTTTTAATAAAGAGCACAAAACGTTCGATAGATGATTTGACAAGACGCTCAAAGTAATTAGCAAGGCAGTTGACGTCCTGGTTGTCTGCAAGTGCACTAAACGTATCGAAATGATGAGATAAGGCATCAGTAATGGAGTTGTCGTCCACACGAGTGAAATCAGGGAAACTAGTAAACATGTAGGGGGATTTAGGAATTGGACAGGAGAGTGACACTAAAATGCCTCTATGGTCTGAAATACCATCAATTACGTCGCAAGAAAAGTCACGTTCGGCTAGGTTAGCGCTTGGTCTCAGCCGACGCAATGGTACACAGATGCGCTCAGCCAGACCATGCTAGACGCTGGCAGTGTTGCTTCTATTCGCACTCAAGGCAAATGCGTTGATGCAACGCCTGTTTTCAGTCGTTCAGAAGACAGAATTTTCAAGACACTAGTTTCTGAGCTCCTTGGCGTTATCTTTCCCGCGTTTTGCCACCACAAGCAACACAATCCAGTCTTATCATTCCTGGCAATCGGTGGTCGCGTTTTCGCAAGCGTGAGTACCTAAAGAAGGTCTAGGTTGGGGTCACACAAAGGGTCATAAGCTTGTGCCACTAAGACTGAGTAAACGCCAAACTTACTTTCTCACCACGGTCAAGCCGCTTTTCGTTGACTGTGTCACAAGGCCAGGGGCGGTGAGCGTGCCTCGAAAGTATCTGAAAAATAACGAAATTATTTACAATAATTTTCTAGGTCAGAGAAAGCGCCAAAGCTTGTCCCAGTAAGATTCAGTGCACGCGAAACTTGCGTTACTAGGCCGAGTGCGGCGAGCATGCGCAAAAACTACCAAAAAAGGTAAAATAATGTTGAGGTTCATAGAAAGCGTCGAAATCTTCTCCTAGTACGAGTTATTATTTCAAATTAACTACTCCAAGACAGCAGACCTGTGATTCGCTTAATGCGTCACAAGTCTCGGTTCCATGTTATAAGAGTCTAAGTTGGTTTAACTGGGTCGCAGACTGTCAAACGAAATTGCTCATCTTGCTCTAGTACGATAGTGCATTCGCGCCGCGTCGATGTACACAACGAAGGCAAGAATACACCGGCAGCATAAGAAACAGGCCACATCCAAAACATGGAGATCGCCGAACAGGCGAACTTCACATATGCAGCCTCCTCACTCGCTTCGGTGGCGTGTTGGCGCATAAAGCATGCATATGAGGCGTCTGTGCTGCCGCTAACTCGTTCCTATGTAAAGCACGAAAAACAAATCGCTAAGTATACGTTCATTGAACGCTAAAACGTTTAAGCTTTAGCGGGAAATAATAAAAAAATAAAACGCTGTCTAAATTCATTTGACATTTTTTTTTCGATGGTCGAATCAGCTAAAGAATGGGACTAACACAAGCCGCGACCTGTTTCCTGTTGCCAGTAAGTTCATTTATAAAAATACTTTTTCGTTTCAGCGAGAAAGAATAAAATAAAAATAAAACGCCGTCTGAATTGATTTCCCATTCTGTGTTTTTTTCCACTGCTCGCGTCAGCCTATGTATAGAATGAACACTAGGCGTGACGTGTTTCGTGTTCCCAATTTTTGCCGAGTGTCCCGTCTTGTTTATTTTTTCTTTCCCTGCAGGTAAACGAGTAAGCCGACAACTGAAATAATTTTACTTTGAACCAAGCGGTGATGGAACTGTCAACGGAGCCAAAACGTAAAGAAAAGCGCACTCTAGGTATATTACACAAAATTTCTTTCACATTGCCTTATTTTTTTCCGATGCTCGGGTCAGCTAGCGGATGGCATGAACCCTAGACTGGACGTGTCCCCTCTTGTTTAATTTGTTTCTCCATTATTCAGAAGCTTTCGTATTTAACAAAGCATCAGCAAGCATACCACTGTCTATGGACGTGTCCCCTCTTGTTCGTTTCTCCATTATTCAGAAGCTTTCGTATTTAACGAAGCGTACGGAAGACCTACACTGTCTATGGAGCCAGCTACCTAACGAAAAGCGCGCTCCTGATATTTTTCGCAAACTCCATATATGCCCAGGATTCTCTACATAAGTTTCTCTTCATTTCCAGAACGGAAGTGCGCTTATGCAATTGGTGATTAAATATTATTAACGTAAAATATCCGCTGACACTGTCTTTATAAGTACACCTTCATTGCTTTTAAAATATGCTAGGCTTCACCTTTCGCTAGATGAAGAATATTTGCGCGTCCACTGCGTAGCTTGATAGCGCACCAAGGCAAAATATTATTATGCTTTTACCGCTAAACACATTCGAATAAACCTGCCCGAAGTGGCAACCATAAAGGCACCACCACGTTCCTGCCTCCCATTTCTGCCATGCTCACAATAAATGATGCCAAAACTAGCATTACACCGTCCATAGGGACAGTGTGTAAACGTCCGTCAGCGTATCGTGAAGAAATATGGCATCGCAATTTTTAAAACATTTGGCTAATTATTAGCCTGCCTTAAAGGATGTCTTTGTCGCCACCTTAACTAGATAGCGCCTCCATAATCAAGGGAGCCTCCGTATCGCTTAGATTGCACGTACGTCTGAATCACATCTCGTCGTCGGCGCATGGGCGGCGGCGCAATGTAGCAACATGGCGGTGTCCTGGCAGCTGCAGGTTTCAATGCATGGGCGCTAGAGTTGGTTATAATAACTCGATAGGTGAACGTTGGGGCCCCTTTTATGTGTGACGCCAGCCGCGGCAGCTTAGTGCGTAAGGCGTTCACTGCTGAGCTCAAGGTAGTACATTAAATCGTGGTCATGGCGGCCGAATGTCGACGGAAGAAATCAACTAAAATACGCGCGTGTGCTTGTATTCAGGGGCACGTTAAAGAACTAGAAATTGATAAACTCAATCCAAGTCCCTCACTGTAGCGTGCCTCATGAACAAAGCGGGCTTTTGGTGCGTAAAATCCAACATTTAAATTTCTAGCGTTATGAGCGAGCGAAGTTTCAAAAGCGTCAGTTTCAGCTGCTGTATATATTTCATGGGCAGGTGCTCTTATCCCACCTTGTGTCTGCTTCCGCCCCCTTTACCTTACTAGGGCGGAGGAAGTTTTGGTTAGAAGGCTTCGGGCCATGGCAGGGTGGCCCGTACACCAGCTGTGGCCTCAAAGTGGAAGTGGTCGTATTTACCAGTAGGTGCCACGTGCCCAGACTACTCAGTGCCAGTGACGGATAGGCAAATGCAGCGTACCACCTAATACGCACAGGTCCAGGCTCAAAATCGAAACTCTCGTGTCTCCTATCGCAACCTTGCCTTCGCTACATGCAGTGTCGCATCCAGCTGTGACCGCTGGGCACATGGCAATAAGTTCTCCGAAACACAGTTTCAATTAGTACACTACACAGACCTTACAGCACATACGTAATCGAGATATACATATCAAGAATTAAGGCTTCAGGGCAAGTTGTGATCACAATCAAAACATATAAAAACGAAGTATTCAAACACATTATGCGGTGTTTATCAACCATGTCTGCGAGTACCATGGGAAATTTCGATGTCGCGCCGAGATTGCACCTGGCGAAAATGGGGATCATGAGATGTTTAATGCATGGCGAAAATTCTAAATTTGCAGCTGTGATTACATTTGTAAAGAAAACTGGCGTGACACTTTGTACCTCTTTTCCATTTTTACGCACAGTTTGTACCATTACCAAAATTCATTGTTGAACTAAACAAGACACTTGAACACATTGTTTGAAAAGAACAGGTATGCCGTGGGTAACGCATAGACGAAATCAGAAGCGTCAGATTTAACCACAGCTTCTGCAGTAAATTACGTATTCAAGCAGCCTGGGAGCGTTTTAAATGTGTTTCATGAAAGGGCGGGGGGGTGGCTGCAGAATTTAGCACGCCTTCCAGGGACCACTATTATTGCCCTAAAGATTATATTCTCTTTGAGGCCAGGCACTCATGAGGTCTTACCGGTATGAGATGACAAGCGAAGTGTATACCACTCGCGCTAAGGATAGTGTCTGCTCAGTATTGCAAAGTTACATGTCACGCAAGGTACTTCAATTTCAAACCAAACGCCGTTTGCAGTTGTCCGCAGGGGCGCCGCCTCTCAGCGAGAGAGTCCATGTTTATATCGCGCAATTGCGCCTACGTACATGGCAGCCCTGTGAAGTCACTTACAGTGAAACGTGACTACAAAAGTTATTCAAGCCGACATCATTTATTCGTTTACTATGTTCTTTCAATGGATGACTTAAAGTGAAGAGAAATAATGAAACACGCAAGCCGAATGTCCTCGTGTTTTTCTTTTACTTCGTGCCGTATGGTAAGAGAGATGTACTTCCATTTCGTCTCCTTGTTCCCACGTCACGCATTTTCGGGCGCAGACAACCAAACTATGTCGTTTCTGTTTGCGTATTCCAACACCGGTCTCATGCTCTTTCATCCTCTCACGCCTACCTCATTGCTCGCGATTACGGCGCTGATCAGGTGTTCTTGTGCAGAGCGCGAGAAATCACTTGCTGCGCAAAACAAGACAGACAAAAGAGCTCGCCCGCGAGACCGTCACCGGAGCTTTACCACTCAGCAAAAATACGACAGAGCAAATAGAAGGCAGGACCGGTGACGTATCCGTCAGGCGATCCTCCGGCCGAGGCATGGGAGAGCGAAGGGACGGAATTTCGCTTGCTGAGCCTAGAGAGGAAAAATGGAGAGGGCGTCTATTTCGGTGGTTACGCACGTCTGTTTGCAATCACGGGTTAGCACCATTGCAAATATTTCCATGTCTGCTATTATTGATCGAATTTAACGAACTGTTGCCTCAGAACGCTTCTTAGAGGGCAGGTAACCACTTCCAAAGGATAACCAAAATTTTATTGTGGCTCGGTGAGGGTTCCTCTAAAAAAGGCGCTGACCATAGCGCTTGTGCAATCGAATTTATGTGTGCGTGCTTGTATACCAGTTTTCGTATTAAAGAAGGTAACAGCTTCGTCTGAATGGAGTAGTACTTAATTGTAATAGTGAAGTGCCAGACAACTACGCATCATAAGGTTGATAGTTTTGTGGGCTACATAGCTCAAAGTAAATATTTTCTTGCTAAAAAAATAGCAAGCACGGTCTCATGTGCACCTAGTCAAACAGGAGGCACGTTGTCATGATGAAGTACTGTCCGCATCAACAATGGAACTCTTGGAGCAGCCTCTCACTTCAGGGCATTTGCGACAAGTGTGTTTACGCGATCTCTAACACTTAGGCTACGTTCACACTTGGCAAACCGCAAGCGGACGGAAAAGCCAAAGCGGCCGGATAATCTTTTTCGCGCATGTACAAAACGTTCACATTTGTTTCGCCACTACAGCGGAAACCACTTCCGCTTTCGCCCACATCTATCTAGTTTGCGTACGTTTGTCCGCGCGGCGGCACTGTTCATCACACTATTTCAAGACGTACGTTCATTAATTTACCCATCAGTTAGTAAAGCTACCATTTCGCGCAACTGCGCGTGTCGTTTTTAACTTTCGTCTACCATGGAAGATAAACAAGACATAGTTTCAATAGCTTTAGCTAGTTGCTTTTCCTAAATATAGACAATGAGCTACGGAAAATGTTAAATTTTACGACCGGATGTTTACATGCGATTGCAGCTTCCGGTAAAGCGGAACTTCTTTCCGCTTCGCCTGGGCGAAAAAATCGGTCCGAGACCGATTTTTTCGCCGCCTGGTTTTCCGCCCGTTTCTCCGCCTGGGCGGGCGGATTTTGTCAAGATTTTTCCGCTTCCGCCTGCTCCGCGACCAAGTGTGAACGCAGCCTTAGGGACGCTGGAAGACCACGCACGTGAAGCGACACGCCGTCTCGGCTCCCTCACTATGCACGCGCCACAGGTTACCT
Source organism: Dermacentor albipictus (assembly GCF_038994185.2). NCBI lineage: Eukaryota > Metazoa > Arthropoda > Arachnida > Ixodida > Ixodidae > Dermacentor > Dermacentor albipictus. Next base: position 73,633,009 of record NC_091829.1, on the reverse strand, counting down.
CCAAGGTACCGCACGCAACCAGGGAATGTGCTCAACCACCCGAAGAACCATGCGCAGCCACTGGCGCCCACCTTCCAACCCCGTCCCATGTGTGGCATACTATGGCCACCATTCACACACACACACACACACACACACACACACACACACACACACACACACACACACACACGCACACGCACACGCACACACACACACACACACACACACACACACACACACACACACACACACACACACACACACACACGCGATGGTGCATCCCGATGGTGCCTAAATTATGGATATTCCCCAACGAAGAACAAAGAATTTAAATTCCTCTGGATCCTTGTGTGGATACTGCGGGTGGGAAGCAATGAGCTAGCGGACGCTGTAGGCACCACCGTAGGCTAGCGCCGAAAACGTTTACAATACATCGCTGTGGCACAATCCAAAAGTGTATGGTTACATTGACACTTCATTTGTCCAGTCGCGGACAAATAAATAATGTGCGGAAATGTATTTGCTTACATGACACAGCCCCCCTACTGAACATCCTCATATACCTTTAACAACCAATGGGTTTTTGCAACACAGGTAATCGATCTTTCCTTGTAGTGCAGGTTACAGTGTCGAATTATTTCTACCAGTAGGCGACAGCAATGACCGAATGCAAGTTCACAGGACAGAACGGGGACTCATATTCGAATGACTCCCATGCACTCAACTTTGGGGCTCACGAGATCGGCAAGTCGCGCCTGCAGGCGCCACGAATTCCACTGACCGGGACAAGGCCTTCTCCTTTCACGATTTGCCGCGTTCCTGTCTGGAGTTCCTTTCACGCCGAGCACCACACATAGAAGTTGCAAATGCCCTCCAAGTGCGACATCACGAGAGAGAATAGGACATAAAGCCCAGCATACGATTTGTTGCGGCCACTGATTCCTTCGCTTTCATTCGTCGGGAGCGGATTCAACATTTGGAAGAAATCAGAGATTATACATTTGTAAGATTCTCTCACGACTATCTTCGCAAGGCAAGTAAGTACGTGCATCCCAAAGGAACCATTAGCGCACCTTTCTCGAACAATTATACATGGTAAGTGCAAGTGTATGAGCTGGGTTGCAGCTACGGTGGCGCTCACGGCATGGGATTTACCAAGCCCATAAGCTACTACATCACGTTGTAGAAAATCAAGGTAAAGGGGTTTATTTAGCTTAGTTACACAGCTCGAGATCGGAAGCCCACTTTGTGCAAGAGCAAATTAAACGTCCCAGTTCACATCCGGACGCTCTTTCCTCGCTCTCGAATAGTCTCCGCTTTTAATACCGTCGTCCTCCACTAGGTGACTCGACTAATGATGGCTCATTTTAGGAACGCCTAATTTTGTTTCGGGAACGGGCACCGATGTCAATATTGAAGCCGTCGGTAGCCGAACGAGGTGGTTGTTTCACGCTGACGTATCGAAGTGGGTATACCACTGGGTCCCCTGTGGTAAAAGAGGCAAACAGTGAAACGGGAAAGGCAAATAATGAGCCTGCTTAACAATACGCACAAGCACACCCACGTAGGCAGTCATGTTTATTCAAGGAAGTGCCAGTGAGGACGACTGGCAGCGTTGGATAACGGCAACGTACCGATGTTTATCGCGCGCAGTCTCATCGCTTCACAGTTTTTTGGTTGTCCACTTTACGAAATGAAGAATGTTTGATTTCAAATCTTCATGGTAAAAATACCACTATATAAAGGCAGTCTTTTTTCATCCAGTGGCGTGTGGTTAAGGACGGGTCTGCCGGTAACAGGAGCCCAAACTCGGGGACTCTGCTGGGTCTAACCCAATCGGCTCAACGCGATCGACGTTAACTTAAACTGTGTTCGCGGCTCGTGCAGACTGAAACTTGTGCAGCCGACAATGCATCACAACTTTGCGACCATGAGTCACACATACACAGGGAACTCCTCGCGACAACAACATATCATGTAAAACTCTAACTCCCGATTGTCAACTTTGTCGTCGGTCATTAATTCCCAGCATGTTCTGCGTACACTGCTATTTAATTCATAACACAATCTGGCCAATAGCTGAGGAAAAGAAAAAGTACGTGGTTTCAGGCGATTGAAGAAATAATTCCTAAGAAATCTGCCCTACTCAAAACCGTGCTCATGGCCACCGCATTTCGATGGGGGAGAATTGCGAAAACACCCATGCACTTAGATTTAGCTGCGCGGTAATGAACCTCAGGTTCAACAGATTTCCGATGCCCCGACTACGGCATGGTCCATAATCAGATGATAGAGTTAGAACATAAAAGCCCTTATTTATTTATTTCAACCCTGCTGTTTCGAAAATGTCGCCGACGTGCATGCCCAGAGGAACGTCTCTCGCAAATTTCACAGACAACCACTGAACTCGAAATATCGCTGGAGCTAACGTTTATAGGTAATGAAATAAGCCCGCAAGAAACAATAAAGTTCAGCATGAAACGAAAGTCAGAGATTACATTCACTGTCAGCGCATACACTAGTGTTAGCCAAGAATAATGAATGAATTTTCCTATTACCGCGGACACGAAACTTTAAGTGTCAGTGGAGCCTGCTCAATAACCAAAAAGCCCGCACTCGGTACGTTACACAAACTCCATAGGTGCACCGGGATCTCTACGCAAGTTTCTCTTCATTTCCCGAAGGCTACTGAGAATATGCAAACGGCGATAAATAAAATTTACGTAAAATATGTGCATCCCGTGTCTTTATTTGGATAGCTTCTTTTCTGCTAGAGAAAAATGCTAATCTACTCATTTTGTCCTCTCTGTCTTTCCTATCAATAAATTATATTCATTCAATACTCATTTTGCTTCATGTAATATTTTCCCTGCCCTTTACGTAGCTTGATAGCGCATTAAGGCGTGACATCGTAATGATTTTACCACTAGACACACAGAGTAAATCTGCGCCAAAAAAAAAGTGGCAACTGCAAAGGTGCCGCTTTTCGTGAGACTTACAATACTCATTATACGATGCGAAAACTCGCATTTACCCGAGCACGTACGTATGCGGACAATGTGAAAAGCTCATTCCGTGTATAACTTAGAAATACCAGATCGTCATTTGTAAAACATTTAGCTATTTTTTATCGAGCGTTAAAGGGTACGTTTGGAGGCACCTGAACTAGAGCGCATAATCATAACGTAGGGTGGCTCCGTATCGCGTTCATTGCGCGTCTCGTCTGAATCGCATATCGTCGGCGGAATGTAGCAGCATGGCGGTGTCCTTGCAGTTGCACAGTTCACTTATGGTGTACTGGAATGGGGCAGTGTGGCGCCCGTACAGCAAAACAATGGGAGAACCGGGGATGATTCTGATGTGACGTTACCAGGAGGAAACTGTAAACCACCGGCGTGCCTTGCACGCGAAGTTTAAACATCTTGTGTAAATCTCTCTGCATTCATAAACAAAACCACTATCAAAACAATTGGAATTATATTATTCGGAAAAGAATAAGCACTGCAAGCTGTTATGATACTTCAGCAACGCCGTGTAAGCGTGCACATTTCCAATCACAGCTCATGCAGTGTTCCTGATGATCTGCTCAGCGTTGCGGTTGCAGAAGACAAACAAAGGCTCGTCTGCTCGTTCCGTTCAGTAAGCACGCATATGTCTTTATTATTTCGAAACACATGACGATAAGAAACCAGGAAGAAGCAGCTGCACTGTGCCCTGTGGGTTGCAAGGGATTCGTTTCATGTCGCACCAGCCAGAAAGGTGGTCGCCAGGTTTCACCGAAGAAAACAAACAAACGCGCACCTACACACACGCACGCAAACAGAAACGCAAACATATTTACAAACCCTGTGCTTCCCGTGCGTATGAAATAATAAGTGAACCCGGCAGAAAAAGACCACAGAAAGCAATCGGCGAGCTCCGTACGTACATGCATGACCTTCGCGACAGTCATAACTGCGAATCTCCGAGGCCCTGTGCTGCGCAAATATTGTTTCCTTTTGCCGGCAATAACTTCAAGCTGCAGCGACAGATGGCGCTGCTGTATACCGGCGTGCTCCAGACCCCGTCCCCTTCCCTAGGGCCGTCATCGCACAAAGAGGCACGTTTTCGCCACCGGACGAGACACTGCCCTATTCCAGTGCACCATATTTCAGTGCATGGACGCTATGGCGAGCGTTTCCTTTAGAGTAGGTTATGTTAACTCTATAGGTGAAATCTGCAATTTTTTTTTAGTCCGACAGCAGGCGCGGTAGCTTAGTGGCTAAGGCGCTTAACTCCTTAGCTGAAGGTCGTCCTTTCAATCGAGGCTGCGGCGGACGAATTTCGACGGAAGCGTCATTGAAAAAAAAAAAGGAAGACAAAAAACGTGAGAGAGAAAAGAAAGATCAAACGCTCGGGTACTTGGATTTATGTGCACGTTAAACAACTCGATATTGGTGAAGTCGCTCCAAGTCCCTGATTATAGAGTGCCTTATAATGAAAGCGGGCTTGCCCGCGTTCATTATAAAGCCAATATTGCAATTTCTATTATGAAGAGCGAGGAAAGTTTCAAATGTGCCAGTTTCAGCCATTATAAAAATTGTGTGGGTCTTATTCTACCCTGTGCCTGCGCCCTTCCAGTTTACTTTACCACGGAGGGAAAAATTGTGTTCATAAGGGTTATGGCCGGGTTCGCCCTTACACCGGCTGGGGTGTCAAAGTGGAAGTAGTCTCATTTTCCACTGGGTGCTACGTGTCCATAGTGCTCAGTCCAAGTTATGGATAGGCACATACTTACCACCTAGTATGCACAAGTCCAGGCTTCCAATCGGAACACTCGCGTCTGCTACTGCAAGCCCGGCTCCGCTACAATGTCGCAACCAGTTATGATCACTGGAGACGTGATAACAAATTCCACTATACACACCTTCAATTCATTCCCAACACAGGCCTCAAAGCACACACATAATTCAGATATGTTGGTTAAGAATTATGCCTTCAGGGAAATTCCTTATTGCAATATTGCAAAACAGTGCTCGAACATGATATACGGCCTTTATCATGCTTGTTTCCCAGTGCCTTCAGAAACGTCTATGTCACTCAGAGTTTGCCTGTGATGGAAATAGGGCTCATTGTATATTTATTGGCCAAAATTTTAGGTGAGTAGCTGTGATTACTTTTGGAAACAAAACTGGTCGCACGGACTCTCCCTCTTTTTAGCATTTATGCGCTGTTTGTAACGCTACCCTAATTCATTTTTGATCTAAGGCCTTGATTATATTGCTTGAAAAGTAGTCGCATGCTGTGGGTTTCGCGCAAAATAAATCAAAAGCGTAACATTTAGCCACCGCCTTTGCCTCAAATTAAGTATTCAAGCAGCGCGGAAGTGTTTCAAGTGTGTTTCACAAACAGGGGGCTGCAGAATTCACTACGCTTTCCGGGGACAAGTATTACTGCCATCGAGGTTACGTTGACTGCAAGGCAGGGTCCCTCATCAGGTCTCGCCATTTCGAGCTGACAAGCGCGTTGCGTCCCCACCCGCCACGCAAAGAGCTTCAATTTCAAACCCAACGCCATTCGCGTTCTCCATTGGGGTACCGCCATCCCAGCGAAAGAGTCCACGTATATATCGCGCCAGTGCACTTACGTACCTGGCAGAGCTGTGACTTCGCTCACAGTGACACGTGAGTACACAAACTGTTCAAGGCGACTTTATTTATTTGTTTATTATGTTCTTCAATAGACGACTGGAAGTTTTAAAACATAGCGAAACAAACTAACCGAATACCTGCATGTCTTTCTTTTATGTCGTGCCGCATGCCAAGAAAGATGTCCTTTGGTTTAGTCTGCTTCTTCCCACGTCACCCAGCCGCGCCTGCAATGAACGAAACTATGCTGCCTTCTACAATGCTGAAGCGTGCAAAATCGCCCGTGGGACGAAACGAGACAGACGCAACAGCTCGTGTGCGAGACCGTCGCTGGAAGTGTACCGCTAAGCAAAAATTCCGCAAAAACAAAAAAAAGGCGCAGCCCGTGACGAATTCGTCACGCGATCATCCGGCTCCCCTATCGGAAAACGCAGGCAAGGAATATCGCTTGTGGTGGCTAGACGGCGCAAGTGAAGAGAGTGCGTGTTTTGGCGGCGACGCTCGCCTCCTGCAATCACGGCTTAGCGTCCTCTCAAATGTTTCTATCTCTGCAATTATTGAAATCATTTCAAGGATTGTTGTGGCAAAATGCTCCTTAGATGACAGGTAACCACTTCCAACGTTCAACCAAAATTTGCTATATGGCCCGTTGAGGGTTCGTTAAAAAATGGCGCATACCATAGCATTTGTGCAATAAAATCTAAGTTCGCTTGCTTAAATACCATTTGTTGTAAAAATATTTAACAGTTTCGCCCGAAAAGCGAAGGCTTTCATTGTGATAGCAAAGTATCGGATTACTCCACATTGTAAGATATGTAGTTTTATCGGCTAAAAAACTCACACTAAACATTTTCTCTTTAATAATTTAGCAAGCGCGATGTCACACCTGCGAATGCGAACATGAGTCGACGCTTCGGAGCTTTCGCTCGCTAGAACGCCCGTACGACACGTGAGATTACGCGATCTGCACACTAGGCACGGTGGAATACAGCCACGCGAAGCGACAAGCCATCTCGGCTCGCCGAACTATGCACCGGCCGCAAATTACCTCGAAGATATCGCACGCGCCAGGGAATGCGCTCAACGCCACGAAGGACCACGCACATCCACGGGCACCCACCTTCACAGCCCGTCTCATGTGCACCAACCATGGCTACCATACACACATACATACATACATACATACATACATGCATGCATACATACATACATACATACATACATACATACATACATACATACATACATACATACATACATACATACATACATACATACATACATACATACACACACACACATACACACACACACATACATACATACATACATACATACATACATACATACATACATACATACATACATCCTGTAACATGAGCAAGGAGTGAGTTCGTATAAAGTCTTCCATAAGCAATACGTGCGCTAGCGCTAACGTGCAAAACGACTCTTTCAACGGCGTCCGCGAGCTCATTGCTTCCCACACGCAGTATGCACAAAGGATCCAGAGGAATTTAATTTCTTTGTTCTTCGTTCTTCGGTCTTCGTTCTTCGACGGCCAACATCGATGACCATCTCCTTGAAGTGTTAGAATTGATTTGAATGCGGACATGGGATCGATATGCACTATCCGCAGTTCAACTCGTTCTCTACGGAATGAGCACTTCATACAGGGAAACCTAACCGGCGTTTTGTCATCTATATTTAAACTTGGAAAAAGTGCCATCGAGTGATAGCAAAGCTACACTCCATCTCTTTTTACGACAAACGCCTAACTTGGACAGATCAGTTCAGGTTTTCTTCATACCAAACCGCGCAATGTAAGCAACGTACGCGTTGGGAGAAAATAGTCACGTACGGCTCGTTGAAACGAATATGTAGTCTGCTGAGGCACTATGTAAATTCTGTAAATTTAGGCACTGATTTTCAGTCGTCCTGCATTTAACCGCCAGACAGTCGTTTGAAAGTGACAGTCCGTTGAATGATTGCGTGAGGAATGGATAAATTTTCAGACGATGAGATTGTTACCATAGGAGCTATGCTCTTCACATTTTTCCATCGTTGCTTTCCACCTCACCGAAGGAGTTTCAGCTTTCATAAAATATATTATGAAATCTGTTTGCAATATTTTTTTCTCGCAATTACACATACCGGTTCTAGATATACTGCATAGCTTACAATAATACAAAAAAAGACTTTAGGCCCCTCGGCAAATTTTGGTTATAGACCGGCAGCTAAAGGGAGCCGTGACGGGAGCGTTTCAATGTAAAAGTATTTCAAAGGGACTCGTTACAATAAATGAGAAAGAATAAAATGTGGCACTGCCATGCTGTCAGAAGGCCTGTTTCAGCGCAAAAGTTGGCAACCAATCTCTTAGCCTGGACAAGTGTCCGCAAGTGTAACAGCAAACGCTCGTGGCACCTTTCCCTTCCTTTAACATACCCACGTCCATTGTGTGCCCCATTTTCATGCGCACCCTTTTTCGCATGATTCACCTGTTTCCCGCTGTGCCTGCTCACATATGCTGTAGTTAAAAACCCGTCATGTTCAGCTCATTACCCCCGACTCCTTCTCCCCCCCCCCCCTTCTCTTCTGTTTCGTGGTGCACGAGGCACGAAAGCCTGTGGTACTTCCTTTTCTGCATTTGATGATTTACATAGGTCACGCGCCAAAATCACTGACGCGGCAGAGAGTGCGTCCTACGCACAACCATTTTCTCTAGTGAGCTTGACTGTTTGGCCGAGAGTGGTTTTCCTCGAGAAGAAGGACGCCCGGGCTCTGTATCAATTCCAGCCCTTCTGGCTCTGTGCAGCCGCTTGATATTTTGCATAGACAATTAGCACTGCGTAATCTAGGTGCCCCGCTTGTCTGTATGCCCCAGCCTTGTTAGGTACCCTTTACGACAATGATCCACAGGCTTAAGAATACGAATTCTCGCCAAAATTTCCAAAGTGTCGTAAAAGTGTTTCATAAACCGCTGTCGCGTTTTGCTAGGCCACGGATAATTGGGTCTTCTCGATTTGCACTATGTGTTAAGGCTCTTGTGGTATATATAGAAATAATTTACGAACCAATTACTTGAACGAACAGTCATCTTTGCATGCATAAGCTCGTACCACACTTATATGTAAATTGGGGCAAGCGTTAGAACAGTTTTCAAGCGTGGAACTTCTGGATTTGTAGGTAAACTTCAGTGCCGTATTGCTTGAGAATTCCGTATTTGACATCCGAGAAGTTTCTCTTGCCTGTTCGCTTTCCTTTTTCTAACAGCTAGCTATGTATTAATTGTTCTGTCTCTATACGCATTACGTCGGACATTGTTGCCAATGAGTTCTCAGACCCTACCTTGTCCCCGGGCGAATGATTTATACCTGATAAACAGTGATGGCAAGTGCCCAACTTCAGCTCTCACAAAATTTCACTTCTGTTGGATATCGAGCTAATTTTAAAATTGCCGCAAGCTTCACAAACTTTAGTATTCCTCGGAATGTCACCGACAAACTAGCTCGATCGTGTTTTCCTTGTTCGCTTGCAAGTACATTTCAGCAACTATTTTATACATTACTTGCAGTTTTACGGTGATAAGTTGAATATTGCTCAGTCTACGCAATTATTTGTCCAAGAACATTATGCTCCCTAGACTGGAGGCATGAAACCTGCTTTTTGGAACACTCTTGCTCATATATTCAGCGGAATATACCTTCCCAGATCTTTATTCGACAAGAAAGAAATTGGGTGCAAGTGCAAATGAATATTCATTACAAAAGAATAAAAATATTCCTGAAGCTAAAGTTTCGTCCACCACCTACAAGTATACGGAAATGAGGTCAATGTATGATCGCGCGAAAGACAGCCTGCTAGCACTGGGCGTGTGCATCATCCGTAAGATTTCCTGAATGCACTGTGTCGCCATCGAGAAGACACATCAGCAACAGCTGAACACGGAACAAGGCCAGCTATACCAGCTTAGCGAAAATTTATACGACAGTGACGACTATGTGCTTTACTTTCCGACATGAGTTCAACTATAAGGAACCGGATAAAAAAGTTGCAGTTGCTCCCGAAAGGTGAAGCGTCGATTGCGATAGCAAATTAGTAGACAGCTATAAGAAGTAAGGACAGTAGTATTATCTGCCGTGAACACTTGGAAACACTCGCTTATCAACTGAATTAACAAGCATGGTGTCAGTGCGCAAACGCAAACCTGAGCGCATCACACTCGATGAGGCCGGACCCTCTCTGTCTTAATGCTGGTGTGAGCAAGCGCGGCAGCAGCAGTGAGCGAATTGCCCTTCCTGCCGTCTGTCGCTTCAATGCAAGAGCGGCGAGAACACAGCGTGCAGAATGGTATGAGCCTTTTCTTCAAGATACGGCGCGCACAAACGTGCGCTGCCGTACAAAGCACGAACTTGTTGGGGAAGGGGTTGACCCCCCGCCCCCTTCCCTTACGAGCTGCCTCCCTGCTTTCCTCAATATATGGTGCGCGAAACCAAGCCGCGATCGTCAGTTCTCCGTGTGCATGGTCACAAAATGCGCCGTTAATGCCGGAGCGCAACGGTGCCCCCCTCCCCATCTCCTACATCTTCCCTCGGCCATTCGCGCGCCGTAATGTGCCGCGTTTAGCCTCTGCTTTCTTCCATTGAGAGCACGAGATTGAGCCGCGATCGCTGGTTTCCTTCGCGTGTTTTCACGCGCACACACAGAATACGACGCGCGGCGACTTCAAAGGGAGACTCAAACCAAATACGAAGTCTACCTGGGCTCCTTAAATTCCATTGCAGAAACCTCGCAATGCTTCTTTAGTACAAAGATAAGAGTTAGTTTACGAGGAAATTGCATCTAAAGGGTGCGAATACCTTTTTCTAAATTGAAATCTTCCACCACCCAAACGGAAAATGGTGACGTTTCGTACGCCATGGCCACCCTTTGCTGCCGTCGGTGCGTAAAGCAGCGCCCTACAGACGGCGGCACTGAGACAAAACGAAGAGGCGAACAGTGAATCTCAGAAGTTAAATATTGATCCTACTTAACAATATCCACAAGTACACCCATGCACGTCGTCACATTTATCAAGGGAAGCGCCGGCGAGTACGACTGGTAAGCCTTCGAGAATGACAACGTACCAATGTTTACAGCGCGCAATGACGCCGCTTCTCACTTTTCTGTGTGTGCGCTTTACGAAATGAAGAATGGCTAATCTCGCATCCGTGTGGTAAACATTCGACTATAGAAAAGCAATCTTATGGCATCCAATGGTCTGTGCCTAAGGTCGGGTCTGCGAGTAGCAGGCGCATAAACTCGGGGAACGTGCTAGGCCTAAGCTCACTGGCTCAATGCGATCGACATTGGCTCAAACTGTGTTTGCGGCTCGTGAAGATATGAGCTTCTGCAGTGAACAGTGGCTCACAACTTTTCAACCTTCAGTTAGTCGTTCACAGGGAACCAAAGCTCTCGCGACAGCAACATCTCATCTCAAGCCCCACCTCACTATTGTCGACATTGTCGTGTGCCAAAAATTCCCAGTGTGCTCAGCGTATAGAGATTTTTCATTCATTGCACAAAGTTGCCAAAAGATGTAGAGAAGAAAAAGCATGTGGTTTCAGGTTATTCAAGAAATAAATTCGAAGAAATCTTCTCTCCTCTGAAGCGTGCTCATGGACAGGGCATTTCGACAGGGAATAAATGCGGAATCCCCCGCGTACGTAGATTTAGGTGCACGTTAAGGAACCCCAGGTGCTCCGAATATCCACTGTGCCCCACTACGGTGTGCCTCAAACTCAAATCGTTGTTTTGGCATGTGAATCCTAATATGTATTTATCTCAACCCTCCTGTTTCGAAGATGTGGCGCACGTGCATGTCCAGGGGAACGTCCCCACCGAAATTCAGAGACGTTCACTCAACTCGAAATGTCACTGAAGTGACTATTTTGGGTAAACAGATAAGCTCCAAAAGAATCTATGAAGTTCGTTATTGAACGAAACTTAGGGTCTAGCAGCCTAACGAAAAGCGCAATCGTTTTACGTTCCACGGTTAATCTCAGAAGAATTAATGAATTCTCGTACTGAAGAAATGGTGCTGGGCTATGAGTACGTCAATGGAGCCAGCAGCGGAACGAAACCTGCACTCCTTGGCAAGCTAGACAAACTCTATCGGTGTCCTGGCATTTCCACATAAGTGTTTCTACAGCTTCCGAATGTTTCTAGGCAAATGAAAATGCCGATCAACCTATCAGAATGTCAAATATCCGGAGACCATGTCCTTATACGGGGATCTGCACTCTTGCTGACGAAAAAGGCTAGTCTTCTCCTATTGCTTGATGGAGATTTGCCTGCCCACTACTGAGCTTGGTAGCGCACTAAGGTATGTTATCGTAATGATTTTACAGCCGATCACATTAGAGCAAATTTGCGCCAAAATAAAGCTTGCATCCGCAAAGGCGCTGCTATGTTGCTGCCTCCAATTTTTCTCAATCTAACAATATGAAATATATGATGCCAAAACTAGCATTTGCATGAGCACGTCCGTAGGGACCATCTGTAAAGCTAATTTCGCGTATTTACGAGCAATATCGGACAGTCATTTCTAAAAGGTTTAGTAATTTTGATCATGTGTTAACGGATGCATTTGCAGGCGCCTGAACTAGATCGCGCCACCGTGGTGAAGGGAGGCACGATATCGCATTCATTGTGCGTCTCGTCTGAATGACATCTCGTCGTCGGCGCCTGCGCGGCAGCGCAGTGTAGCATCATGGTGGCGTCCTTGCAGTTGCAGATTTTAATGCATGCGCGCAAGAGTTGGTCATATTACCTCTGTAGGTGAACGTTGAAGCCTGTTGTGTGTGTGATACCTGCTTAAGGCGTTAAACTGCTGAGCTTAAGGTCGTCCATTCAATCGCGGCCACGGCGACCAATTTTCGAATGCAGGAAAATAAAAAAAAACATAACGAAAAAGCAAAAAAAAAGACGCGCGTGTACTTCGATTTAGGTGCACAATAAAAAACCCGATATTGGTAAAATAACTCTGAGTCCCTCAATATAGCATGCCTCATAATCACAGCATGCTTCCGGCGCGTAGACCCAACATTACAATTTCTAGCGTGATGAGTGGGCAAAGTTCCAAATGCGTCGGTTTCAGCAACTGTGTATATTGCGGCGGCTAGTGCTCTTACCCCACCGTTTATCTGATCCCTTCCCCTCCACATTACTAGGGCGGAGGAAGATGTGGTTAGAAGCCTTCTGGCCGGGGTGGCCCAAACACCGGCTGTGACCTGAAAGTTGAACTTGGTGCATTTACCAGTGGTTGCTACGCGTCCCTACTGCTAAGTCCCAGTGATCGATAGGCTGATGCGTACCACCTAATGTGCGCAAGCCCAGTCTTACAATAAGAACGCTAGCTTCTCCTACTGCAAACTTGCCTCCTCTACAGTGTCGGAACCAGCTATGACCGCTGAGTACGTGATAACAGATTCCACAAATAACTGCTTCAGTTCACACAAAACACAGGCATCACAGCATATATATAGCACCGATTTACGCATCAAGAATTGGGGCTTCACGGCAAGTCGTGATGGAAATAAAGAAACATATGTAATGGAAGTACTCGAACGCGTTATACGGTGTTTATCAACCATGTTTCCGAGTGTTTTGAGAAATTTCGACGTCACGCCAAGTTATCATGTAATGAAATTGGAGCTCATCACATGTGTATTGCATGACCAAAATTTTAAGTTTATAGCTATGACTACATTTGGAAAAAAAAATGGTCCCGCACTTTGCCCCTATTTTAAATATTTGCGCACAGTTTGTACCATTACCGAAATTCATTGTTGAACTAAACAATACACTGGATTATATTGGTTGAAATGAAGCGGCTTGCCGTGGGTAATGCGTAGACGAAATCAAAAGGGTCGCATTTAACCACAGCTTTTGCATTAAATTATGTATTCGAGCAGTGTTGGAGCACTTTAGTTGTGTTTCACGAACGGAAAGCTGCAGAATATACTACATATTCCAGAGACAACTATTACTGTCCCGGAGATTATACTGCCTTCAAGGCTGCGTCCAACAACAGGTCTGGCTATTTTGATATGACAAGCGCACTGCATACTAGGTGTGCCAGCGATCGTGCCAGTTACGTACTGCATGTCTACGTGCCACTCAAAGAGGTTAACTTTCAAACCAAACGTCGCTTGCCGCTATCCCGGCGGGCGCCACCCACCCAGAGTTCACGTATATATCGCGCAAGTGCGCCTACGTACATGGAAGCGCTGTCACGTCGCTTATAGTCACACGTGACTGCAAAAATTATTCAGGGCGAAACATTTCTTCGTTTACTTTTTTGTTTCAACGGATAACTTAGAGTTGAAAGAAATCATGAAACAGGCAAGCCGAATATCCGGATGTTTTTCTGTTAGTTCGTGCCATATGGCAAGAGAGGTGTACTTCCGATTCGTCTGCTTGTTCCCACGTCACACAGTCGCGAGCGCAGAGAACGAAACTATGTCGTTTTATAGTGTACTCCAGCGCCGCGGTCATGCTCTTGTATCCTATCACGCCTGCGGTATTGCTCTTGATTACGGCGCTGATCAGGTGTTCTCGTGCAGAGCGCGCAAAAGTGGCCGCTGCGCGAAACGAGACAAACAAAAGTGCTCGCGTGCGAGACCGTCACCAGAACTGCAGCACTCAGCAAAAATGCGACAGAAAAAAAAAAGGCGGGACCGGTGACGTATCTGTAATGCAATCCTCCGGCCGTGGCATGGGATAATGCAGGGACGAAGTCTCGGTTGCTGAGGCTAGACAGGGGTAGTGGAGAGAGTGTCTATTTCGGCCTTGACGCTCATTTCCTGCAATCACGGGTTAGCGTCATTAGAAATATTTACATCTCTTCTATTATAGATCCCATTTGAAGAATTGGATCATTATTTCTGTTAATACAAAATTGATGCGAAAACTAATTTCGCATGAAATATCGTCAGTTCGGCAGTATTAATTACAAAACTGTTTTCTGCAAGGGTGTTTCCAAGCGGTCTTAAAGCTTGTAGAATAGTTCCTATTTTCAGAAAAGGATGATCATACTTCAATAGAGAATTACCGCACAATTTGTAGCCTTCCTTTTGTTTGCTTAAAGCAATTGAAAAGCATTTCCACACTCGCATAATGCGCTACTTAAATAAATTTAACATCTTGTATTCTCAGCAATTCGGATTTTGCCAAGTATATTCAAACGAACTGGCACTTATTACTTTAACTGAAGGAATCAAACAAAGTCGCTTGAAAGAGGTCTAATGGTGGGCTCTGTATTCATCAATCTGACGAAGGCATTCAACACGACAAACCATCGCATGCGAGTTGTTAAACTCGAATCATTTGGTATGTGCGGTCCTCCGCTAAACTTTTTAAGAGACCACTTGAGTAAACGGTTTCAAAGTTACAGGTTAACGGCTATCTCTGATCGCCCAGGCTAAATAACGTAGGTGTCCCACTGGGATCAATTTTTAGCCAACTTTTATTTTTTATGTTTAATAATGTTCTGCCCACTATTCTTGCTAATACCAAGTGCGTACATTTCGCTTATGAAACAGCCATCTTTAAATGCAGTAAATCAGTTGTCAAACTCTAGTCTAACCTTAACACCGACTTAAACAATATTATTTATGGTGCCAAAATAATAATCTGCACATTATTCCCCCTAAAACGATATTTATGGTATTCCATCCCCAACGAAATTCAATCGACGTCCCACCTATTGATACTGGTGATTACGTCATAAAAGTTTGGAACGAAGCGCGGTTCCTCGGTGTCATGTGAGATACTGAACTAAAATTTCATGGAGATGCCCGATCATTGTGAAAAAGTTTGAATGTGGCATCTAAATTATCGTAAAGACAAGAACTTACTTTTCACATAACATTCTATGATCTTTGCATTTCGCTTATATTCATAACCATCAATCGTATTGTGCATCGTCTTCGGCCAATACGAAATCTACGAATATTGAACGCCTGCAGCGTCTTTACAACCATGCTATGTGATTAATGACTTTCAGCCCATTTAATTTGTCTTGCAGGTCACTCTTTCCTAAACTTAACATTCGCCCGTTACGACATTTATTCCGTCAAAAATTATCCATCTTTGCATATATCATCACAAACGACATCTTCATTGAATGCATTGATCTTGAACACATTACTAACAACAACAGCACCCGGCATTTCCTGCGTAATATTGGTCTTTTACCTGCCGTAAGGACGAATTACGGGAAGTTCACAGCCCCCTTCTCTGGCATAGCGAAAACAGCCTTGAACAACGATCATATGGTGCGTGTGTTTAGCTACATTGACAATTTTTTTTAAAATCTTACTAAGGCTTTTACCAGGGGACATAGTAGATAGTATAGCACAGGGTATTTTAGATGGGACAAAGGAATGCTCTCGCGGTTTAAATTTCACATAAGAATGGCCGGATAATAAAGGAATTAGATTCCTCAACACACAACCGACCTTTCCTGACAATTACCATGTCTGCTGGATGTTTTCACCCCGGACCTAAAAAGCGGTAATGACGTATGACTCTACTCAGTCTAAACTGGTCAAGAGAGGCATAACGGTTGGACGGCTTCTCGACGCAATACAGAAGAGCTGCCACCACCGCATGGCGTACAGCCTGAAACAGCAGGCTGAGAGGTTACCAGCCGCAGGTTTCCATCTCTCAGTCGTTAGGGCTGTTGCTGAAGCCAGTTTGTGGAAAGTGAAGGGTCTAGCAGGCCAGAAGTCACCGACATTGAGAGCGAAGAATGCAACTAGAAGTAACACCATACAGTCATAACATCTCCTACAGCGTTAAGAAGGTGGCGGGAAGGCAAGGTGTAAGCATTATGTTTTCTGCAATTTACAAACTGGCTAGCTTATGAGCGCGGTGATTGAAGAAGTAATGTCTAAGAGATATCCTCTACTCTCAAACGGGCTCATGGCCGCAGCATCTCGATGGGTGAGAAGTGCAAAAACACCCGCGTGCTTAGATTTGGGTGGACGTTAAAGAACCCCAGGTGATCTAAATTTCCACTGTACCCCACTACGGTGTGCCTCAAAATTAAATCGTAGTTTTGCGCGTAAAACTAAATATTTATTTATGTCCACCCTTCTGTATTAAAGATGTGGCCGGCGTGCATATCCAGAGGAACGTCTGCAGTGAATTTCAAATACATCCACAGAACTCGAAATATTGCCGGTTTTAACGTTTACGGTTGAACAGCTTAAGAAGAATCAGATGTTCAGTACTGAAGAAAAATGAAAGCCTTAATGCATTGTCAATGGATCCAGGGGCCTAACGAAAGTGCTCTTTTAGGACTACATGGTTAAGTCCAGAAGAATGAATGAACTCTCATATTTAAGAAACAGATACCGCAGCCCGTTATGTCAATGGAGTCACTGCCAAACGAAAAGAACGCTTATGGTACGCTACACAAACTCCATCAGTGCCTTGGAATCTCTATGTAACTTACTCTTCTACTTCCGAAGGTTTCTCGGCAAATGCAAACGGCGATCAAATATTATTTACGTCAAATATCCACTGCCCGCGTCCTTATACGGAGATCTGGTTTTCTGCTAACGAACAATGCTAGTCTTCTCGTTCTGCTTGATAGTGCACTAAAGGTTGACATCGTAATGATTTCAGCTAAACACATCATAGTTAATTTGCACAAAAAGAAGTGGCAACGGCAAAGGCACCGCAAAGTTACTGCCTCTCATTTTTGTCAGGCTAACAATACTCATTATGTGATGCGAAAACTAGCATTTCCACGAGCACGTCCTTAGGGATAATGTGCAAAACTCCTTTCCCGTATTTTGGAGAAATATCGGATTGCCATTGATACAACATTTCGATAATTTTGATCCGGCGTTAAGGGGTGCGTTTGCAGTCCTCCGAACTAGATGGCGCCACCATGTGAAGGGAGGCTCCGTATCGCGTTCATTCCGCGTCTAATCTGAATCGCATCTCGCCGTCGACGCATGCGCGGCGGCTTAAAGTAGCAACATGGCGGCGTCCTTGCAGTTGCAGATTTCAATGCATGGGCGCTATGGCGCAGATTTCCTCAAAAAGTTGGTTTTTCATGACGTTGTACCAGCTACGGTAGCTTAGTGCTTAAGGCTTTTCGCTGCAGAGCTCAAGGACATCCATTTAATTATCACCACAACAGCCACATTCTGATGGGAGTGAAATGCAAAAAAAAAGAATATGTGCCAAAGGATGAAAGAAAGAAAAAAAATGTGCTCGTGTAGTTTAATGTATCTGCATTTATGTACATGTGCGTAAATAACCCCGAATTCACAACAACCTCGCGAAATGCTAAGGTTTTGAGATCGTTCCCGACCAGCAGCAAGTTCTTTTTCATCCACTTTCATTTCCATTAATTTATTATTTCTTTATTTGATTTATTAAGCACAAAAGATTTTCTTATGTTGTCCTTGGTGTCAGAGCTTGTTGGCTTCTTAGACTAATAAAAATCGTTGCCCTCAGTTAACCGCCTTACTTCTCCCGAATACAAAATATCACGCTGAGCCCCTCATTGTAGCTTGCCTCATAATCAAAGCGAGCTTTCGGTGCGTCAAACCCAACATTCCAATTCCTAGCGTGATGAGCGAGCAAAGTTTAAATGCGTCAGTTCTAGCCATTATAAAAATTTCGTTGGCAAGCGCTCTTACGCCAGCCTGTGTCTGCTCCCTTCCGCTTCGTCTTAACATGGCGGAGAAAGTTGTGCTTCGGAGTCTTCGGGCTGGGGTGGCCCTTAGAGCGGCGGTGGTCTCAAACTGGAACAGGTCGCATTAAACACTGGATGCACCGTCTCCGTACCGCACACTCCCCGTCACGGATATGCTGATGAGTACCACATAATCTGCCCAAGTTAGGCTTACAATCGGAACGCTCATGTCTGCTGCTGCAAGCCGGCCTCCGCTACAGTGTCACAACCCGCCATGACCAGTAGATATGTAATCAGAGATTACACAAAACACTACTTCCACTCATACCCAACACATGCCGCTTAGCACAGATATGATACAGATATACACATCAAGAATGAAGGCTTCAGGGCAAGTCGTTATCGAAAGAAAGAAACATATATAATGAAAGTGCCCAAACACGTTATACAGAGTTTATCATCCATGTTTCCCAGGGGCTAGCCAAGCTTCTACGTCTCTGCGAGTGTCCATGTGGCGAAATGGGACTCATGTTATGCTAAATTCATGGCGAAAATCTTAAGTTTGTTGCTGTGATTACATTTGTAAAGAAACTGGTCCCACACACTGTCCCTCTTCTTAATTTTCACGCACGGTTTCTAGCATTAGCCAAATTCATTGTGTAAGTAAACAAGCCCCTTCATTGTATCTGTTGAAAAGAAGGGGAATGTTGTGGGTAATTAACGCGCAGACTAAATCAAAAGCGTCAGATTAGGCCACAATCTTTGTAGTAAATTAATTATGCGAGTAGCGTGGGATTCTTGCAAGTGTGTTTCACAAATAGCGGCTGAAGAATTATTACGCTTTGCAGGGACAACTTTTACTGCGGCCCAGGTTGCATTGGTTTTAGTCCGGGCAACTCACCGGGTCTGGCCATAGTGAGCTGACAAGCGCAGTGCAAATATTATGCACGCGAACGATCGTATCTCGTAAGTATTACTTCCCTAGGCGTCGGGGAATGAGATTAACTTTCAAGCCAAAGGTCGTTTGCCGTTCTCCTCGCGGGCGCCGCTCTTCCACCGAGAAAGTTCACGTATATGTCGAAGAGGTGTGCCCACGTACGTGGCACCGCTGTGACGTTGCTCATAGTGACACCTGACTACAACAATTATTCAAGCCACCATCCTTTATTCATTTACTACGTTGCTTCAATAGATGACTTAGAGTTAAGAGAAATAAATAAACACACAAGCCGAATGCCCGCGTGTTTTTTCTTTACTTCGGGCCGTGTGGGAAGAGAGATGTCCTTACGGTTCGTCTGCTTGTTCCCACGTCATGCAGTCGTGCCCGCAGACAACGAAACTTTGTCGTTTTTTAGCGCATTCAAGCGCCGCAATGATGGTCTTTCATCCTATCCCGCCTGCCTCATTGGTCGTGATTATGGCGGTGATCTCGTGTTCCCGTGCAGAGTGCGAAAACTCACTTGCTGCGCGAAACAACACAGACGCAGCAGCTCGCACGCGAGACCGTCACCGCAAGTGCGCCACTCACCAAAAACGCGACAAAAACTAAACAAAAATGCAGTGCTCATGAGATATTTGTCACACGATCCTCCTGCTCCTGTATGGGAGAACGCAGGCAAGGAATTTAGCTTGCGGAGGCCAGATAGGGTAAGTGGAGGGAGTGTCAATTTTGGCTGTGACGTTCGTCTCCTGGAATCATGGGTTAGCGCCATTTCAAATATTTCTCTCTCCGCTATGAATGAACTAAATTAAACAAATGTTGTGGCAGAACAGTCCATTGAGTGCATGTAACAGCTTGCAACGTGTAACCAAAATTTGCCTTGTGGCCCATTGAGGGTTTTTAAAAAGGAGTGCATACCCTACCCCTTGTGCCAGCGAATGTGTCTGTGCTTAAATACAAGGTTTTGTAAAAAAACAGTTCAGAGTTCCGCCCGAAAGGTGAATTATTTAAATGTGATAGCAGAGTCTTAGACAAACATACATGGCCAGGTTTGTAGATTTATCGGCTACTAAAGTGACACTACACATTCGCTTACTAATTAAACTAGCAACCACGTTGCAACAGCTGCCAAGGCAAACATGAAAAACACTGACATGAAGAACATCGGTATAAAAAATGAAAGGCTTAGAGCAGCCTGTCGCTTCAAGGCCTCTCCGTAGCTAGAGTTCACGCACTTTCCAACAATAGGCAGGCTGTAAGACAGTGCGCGTGATGGCACAAGGCATCTCGGCTCACCTTACTATACACCCGGAGCAGATACCGCACGCGGCCAGGGAATGTGTTCAACAACGTAAAGAACCATGCGCAGGAAGCCATGGCCGCATTCCCTCAAACACCCGTCCCATAGCCCCCATACCACCGCCACCATACCTGCATACCTACCCACACACCCACACACCCACCCACCCACCCACACACACAAACACACACACACACACACACACACACACACACACACACACACACACACACACACACACACACACACACACACACACACACACACACTCACACATACACACGCACCCACCCACACCCACACACACACACACACACACACACACACACACACACACACACACACGCACGCACGCACGCACACACACACATACATACTACGTCTACCATGGGCATGGAGTGAGTGTGTATCAAGCCATCAAAAATAGAATGCATGCGATTGTGTTGCCATGAAAGGCTGCTCTTTCCTAAGCGTCCGCAACCGTATTGCTTTCTATACGCAGTGCAAAGTATTCCGATGAATTTAGTTTTTATGTCCTTTTGCTGAGCAATGTCCATAATTTGTACAATCTCAAGGGCCGAAAGAAAAGGCCATCTTCTTGAAATGCATGAAAGGATTTGTAGGTGGGCTTAGAGTCGATAAACCCTATCCATAGGTCCATTCAATCACAACGAGAAGAACGCTTGATACACGGAAAGGTCATGAGCTTTTCGTCATCTATATTTAAACTTAGAAAAAGTGCTGTCGATCAATAGGAACACTACGCGCCATGCCTTCACACAACAAGTGGCTAAATTGGTTTAAGGTTTTCTTGTAAACCCACCGTGCAATGTTGATGTTTATTTGTCCTGAGAATTACCGCCTGACATCCGCTGTAATCGTAATGTAGCCGGAGTTAACCTTGAAGGGTAAGGAGTTAAGCCCAGAGGAAACAATAAAATTCAGCATGGAAGTAATTCAGAGGTGACATGCGTTGTCGATGTAGTCAACAGTGTTTTTCCCAGAAGACGGGAGGTTCAAGATTGCCGTCGATGGAGCCAGCTGAATAACGAACCGCGCAATCTTGGTACCTTACACGAACTCCATAAGTTCTCTGGGATCGTTGCATGAGTTTCTCTTCAGTTTCTGAAGGCTACTCGGAATATGCAAACTTTGATCAAATGGTGTTTACGTAAAATAGCCGTAGCCCACATCTTTTTTTGAAAACCTTTTCTGCTATAGAAAAATCGTACTCCTCATTTTGCTTCAAGGATTTTTTTTTCCTGTCATTTACGTAATACGATAGCGCACAAGGGCATGACATCGTAATGATTTTACCGCTATACGGATTAGAGTAAATCTGCGCTAAGGAAATTGGCCACCACAAAGGCTCCGCCAAGTGCTACCTCCCATTTCTGTGAGGCTAACAATGTCCATTGTACGATGCGAGAACTCGCATTTACACGAGCACGTACGTATAAGGACAACGTGAAAAGCTCATTCCGTGTATAGTTTAGCGTTTTAGATGGCCATTTAATAAACATTTAGGCATTTCTTACCGTGCGTCAAAGGATACCTTTGGAGGCGCCTGAACTAGATTTCGCAACCATAAGGAAGGAATGCGGCAGTGTGTCGTCCATACTGCAAAACAATGGGAAAACCGGGGACCATTCTGTGATGACACCATCAGTATGAGCTGCGATCGACCGGCGTTCCTTGCGTGCGTAAATTAAACATGTTGTGCAAAACTGTCTGCATTCATAAACTAAAACGCTCTCAAAACAATTAAAATTTATATCATTCCCCCCAAAAATAAGCACTAAAAATTGTTAGGATCCATCATTCACTCCGTCTAAGCTTGCACGTTTCCAGCCCCAGATCATGCAGTGTTCCTTATCGTCTGCCACGCGTTTCGGTTACAGAATACAAACAAACACTCGTCTACTCGTCCCTTTCGGTAAGCACGCATATGTTTCTACTAAATAGAAGCACACGACGATAAGAAGACAGAAAGAAGCACTTCCACTGTGCCTAGTGGGTTGCATGGTATTCCTGCCATATCGAATCCGCCAGAAAGGCGGTCGCCAGGTTTAACCGAAGAAAACAAACAAACGCGCACCGACACACGCTCGCACTCAGAATCACAAAGGTATTGACTAATACAGCGCTTCGCGTGCACCTAAAAACTGTGCGAATCCGGCAGGAAAATCCACAGCAAGCAATCAGCGAGCTCCGTACGTACAGGGTGGTCCTTTATTAAAGGGAACACGCGAGCGCATGGCCTGTGTTCTGCGGAGGCTGCTTGGAGGGCCAGCAACAGGCAGCAAAGGGAGGCCCGTCCGCTTGTAGCGCCATTTATTGGCGGCCAGAATGAGCAGAGGCAGACGGCTGATAGGGAAGCAGCTGTGGACTGCCTCCCAGGTCAGATGGATGCGCAATAGCCGGGGCCTGCTACGCAGCTTCTCCTGCTAGCAAACCACACTTGGCACGCTAGCACATTGCAAATGTGGAAGGATTAACGTTTGCCACCTAGTAAATAGGCACTCCAAGCGTATTTTGATGCGTAAGCATTCTTTGGCGAGTACCGCAGCAAGATCTGTCTGCCACGCGAAAAGTGCAATGCCTTGTATCTGTCCGAAAATGCGTAATCTGCGACGTTAAGGCATTTAATTATTCTTGTAGTGTACATGT